>NW_026596085.1:9604886-9651813 GCF_907164565.1 Psammomys obesus
ACACACACACACACACACACACACACACACACACACACACACACACAGGAAACCCAAACCAAAAGCATTTTACTAATCACATTTAGGTCGAAGTAACTTTTAGATTATAAATTGTTGTTATAAAAAGAAAAATAAATTTCCATCTTAGACAAAGGTCTGAAATAAAGCAAACACAAAAAAAAACAAAGGGTTTCAGCAATAATAATTAATAATAATAAGTAGAAAATGTGAATTCCTTACCAGGAGACCATATACTTTAACCCTGTAGTTCATTTTCATCAGGGCAAGCCTAGATCACACTGATTGTTTTGTGTGTACAGAAAAAGAAAATTTACCACTCACACATTCAGTCCTTTGGGTATGTGGCTTTAAATGCCCTGCGATACAAAACTCTTCGTCGTCTTTCAGACTGCATCGTACCTGGACTTTGTGGTGTTGGACTGAAACTCTGGAAACACAGGACTGTGTGGACTTTCCCTTTTTCTAGTCTCTGTGCTCGACTACCTGATCCCTGGTGAATATCAATTTGTAGAATTTTTTCCTCAGATGGCTAGTCTCATGGTATAATAGCAGTATGCAATTTGGTTATGAGACAATTATAGCCCACGCAATAAATATTATACTAAACCACACATCATAAGATTAAAAGAGAACTGACCTAACAATGCATAGCTCAGCTCTCTTTTTATTATTTTTAAATATTGGGGATTCCAAGAGGATTTTGTGGGGTTCTAGACAAAGTGTGCTATGTGCAGATTGCAATATGCCTAATCAGAGCCTAGCACATCTGCATTGTCACATGACAAATATTCAGATATAGTACATTCCATTGAGTAAAGAGCCCTAAGCTTTGTATATTGAGTATTCTTTAAGTTAAAGTTTGAGACGTGCGTCTCTAAATTTATAATTTTATTTTATTCTGATTAAAGAACTTACTAATGGAAAGTACTAAAGTTCCCATTTTATTTCTCCCTTTGTCTTAGTGATATGCCCTCTTAGTAGTGAAATTTTGACTCCAACCTTGTGAGAATTTTCTTTTCAATTAACAAGATTGTATTTTTTTTCATTGATCATATAACAGCCATATTCATTTGTCTGTAATACCATCTCATACAATTTTGGTATCAGTTTTTTTTTTTAATTTAGATTTAGTGATGATTATATGTATAGTAAAACAAATGAAGCCAAGTTCTTAAAGTAGTGACTTGTGTGTTGTATTAGGATTATCATTATGGTATAAAGGCATTACTTAATGAAAGTCTTTTAATCATACCATAAAAAGTCTTTTGAAAGATTTAAAGGGGGGAGATGATATTGCTGAAAGTAGGCTTTACTTAGTAGAGAAAATTTTGAAAAATTGATCTATTTCTGGCTAAAAATAGCAATGACATCCAAACAGGATTTATCAACTCATGTAAATTGAAACTGCACTTTACTGTTAAACAGTTTTTACTGATTATCTGTATTTTCTTCTTAGATATAATACTATTAATTTTCTACTTTGTATTCATAGAAAATGTATTGCCTTTTTACTGTGTATTGTCCTTAATGATATCTTTAAAATTTATTTTAACGTTTTCAAGCTCATGTGCCATTTTACCTTCTTACCACTTTTGCTTTTACTGTCTGGTTTGCCCTTCATTGGCTTGGCCTTCCCATACTGTGCCTCGTGATTTGAAGGCTACAGAAACTTGAGGAAAGCAATCGAGAAGAAAGAAGGTTGGAATATTTCCCAGGTTTTTTTTGTTTTTAAAATTAAAATGTCATTTGAATACTTAATTTCCATTTGCAAGAAAATGTGCTATAGAATTGTAGATTGCTTCCGACTAGATTAGCTGTGCGCTCCTTAAAGTAATGACTTTTATAAAAATAGCAGAAAAAAATTAGTTTAAGAATAAAGAACTCTGTATTTACTTGAATTAAAACGCAAGCAATTTCATTAATTTTCAGATAAACTGCCAGAAGTATGATGATTATTTAACCCCTTTTAGTAAAATTAAATAAACCTTCACTATCAGATTTATAAGTTTACAAAAACAAACAAAAAAAATCAGCATTTCCATATCTACAGGGAGCATGCAGCAGAGTTGGAGTTGTTAGCTGGGCAGTGATTGCCTTTTTCTTGTAGCAAATGCTAACCTATAGTGTAACAGCATCTCTCTTACATGAAAAGCTTTGTAGGAAACATTAAAACAGGAAAAGGGCAAAAGGAACTGTGGCCTTCCCATAGGTCAGACTGACCAGGAATTCTGAAATTCAAACTAGAAAAATGTTTTTAATTTTTCAAATGTATTTCAAGTGAGCATTGAAAGATGGAAAGCTCCCTTTTTTTCCCCTTAATACTTAGAAGCGAGTTGCTGATCTCAGTATCATGGAGCTTGACTGTGTATGATTATTTATTTAGATAAGTAAATGTTTGCTTGGGAGTAGGACCTTTCTTTTTAGAGTTTTTTGAACAAGTCACCAAATCATATCCAAACTGATTAAGAAGTTTCAAAACAAATGCTGTCATCCTAGAAGCTTTGCATTTGAGATCATGTATCATCTGTTACTTAAAGGTCAATTTAAAAAGTTGTGCTGGAGCTGTTGTGGTGGTGCATGCCTTTAACCCTAGTACTCCAGGAGGCAGAGGCAGGCAGATGTCTGTGAGATCGAGGCCAGCCTGTCTACAAAGTGAGTCCAGGACAGCCAACGCTACCCAGACAAACCCTGACTCGAAAAGCCCTCCTCCCCACCAAGAAAACATTAAAAAAAGAATGTTGTACTAAGTAGTTAAATGACTGATTTACTTTAAATGAATTAAATCATAAATTACTTTATAATAGTTTACCCTTAATTATACTCGATATACTATGTTGAGTGTAGTTTCTGAGCTTACATTCTATAATTTACAATGTTAAAAAGTATCCTGTAACTAGAATGTGATCCTAATTATCTGTCGCTCACACTGGAACTCACCTAAGTGTCATTAATTTAGGACAATGTATTTACCATCTGAACCAAAAAGTTACAAATACAGAATTTCTCATAGTTGGAAACCTCACAATACAATAAACCTTTAAATGTATGCGTGGAAACATGTTACTACATTAATCAGTTTCTTAAATGTACATATGGACTTAGTCTAAGGTGCTTCCGACTATGCATGATCACAGAGGACAGTAGCAGCAGGGCTACTACACAGCAGGACTGTGTCTCAGTCATGAGCACACATCTCTTTCAGTGAAATGAAGATCGGACTCAGGAGCACAGAGGTGGAGCCTGCCATTCTGTACTGACAAGCTCCTGGGGTGTGGGCGCTTCACTCTGAGAGTCAGGACATCTGCTCTTAGTCCCTTGTGTGGAAAGTATCTCAAGGCCACAGTTTCCTTTTTTATTTGCCAGATGAAAAGGTTAATTGTTTATGTTCCTTCCAGTTCCCATGATCCTGATTTTGTGTAAAGTATAAATTTAATTAAAAAAAATGATTCATTGTTCTTTAGGTAGCTATTCAGAGTATCAATTTGTTAACCTTTATCAAAGAAAAATTGAGTCTTTGAGATAAAGCATTTATTAGTATCACCTTTAAAGCTTCAGCTTTAACAGTAATTCTCAGAAGCATATTAGAATATACCTATGGTGCTGTTTTCTGTGTCAGAATGCAAGGAGAATTTATGATTGGAGATATAAGTCAATGACAACATTCATTAGGCTGGGTATTAGCTACTTGTGTGTTAGTCAAGCATTCATAATAAAGATGGGTGGCCATATTCCTAAGAAAAAGGGACTTTAGATGATACGGAAATATAAGAACCAACTATAGTGGAGATAATACACTACACTAGTCGTGAGTGAGAAAGGGGGCAGCATGACGAGGAGGAGACCTAATGGGAAATGTGTGTCCCTTTCCCTCACACATCCTTTTCGTGCATTAAATCTTGGGTCTCAGTTTCTGGTACAGTAGTTTTTAGTATGTATTACTGGCCTTTGAAAATGATTGGGCTTGTTATACTAGTTCACCCTGAATAGTTCCTAGCTTTCTTCTAGTTTTTTTTCCTCTAATACAATGATTTAATGACATTCATGAAAATCATTTGCAGTTTATTTGACTCCAGTTATGACTATTTTACTGCCATTCTTACTGGCTTTTACTTCTCGTTCCAAAGGCCATACTGTCCTCTCTGTGTCTTTATAATGTATCAAACCGTACTTTTCCATTCTAACTTAATTGGTATGTGAGATACACAGGACTACTCAAACACAGCTGTTCACGTAATTCACAGGGATTGACTTATTTAATAAACAGTAGCATAATTTATTATGTGCAGGCCCTGGGTAAATGAATGATAAGTCATATACATATGATTCTTATTCTCAAGAGACTTTTAGTTCAGTGAGAATGACAGCAAATAAATAATCACATTAACAAACAAAAACTGGAAAGCACTTAGGAGGAAGATATATTCGTATTGTTCTGAGTATAAAACTACATATAAGAATAAAGACCTGGAGTTAAATGTTATAGTTAAATAATAATAACAGGGCCCAAATGAGGTCAAATTACTTATTTTATAACCTAGAAATAAGTATCAACAAGGAAGCTTTTTAATGTGGCAGACATGGAAACAGTGGCTATCATAATGCTCTTTCTAGGGGGATTTTGTTTGGAAATATTGCCTTAACTTGAATATTCTTTTTAACCTTCATGATTTTAAAATTCCACTACAACACAAACCCTATGGATTATTTAAGATTTGCTGTATTAACACTATTTTTCTTAAATGTATGAGTCTAGTGAGCTAAAGTGTATCTTCTGTGCATGCTTAGTGGATGCAAGGAAAGATCAGAGTGATTTGGGTATGCAGAAAGTTCACTCACTGTAGTCATTTACCTTTACTTGAGACTACCAGAGCTAACTGAATTTAGCCATGACCATTGTGTAATTATATCTGTAGGCATCTCTGAAGAGAAAGGCTTCAGTTTTTATGGTGACACTTGTGGTAGAACCTGGAATTTCTGATTCAGTAAGAGGGCAGCCTAAACTTTAGACAGTTTTGGAAATCAAAGACCCACTCTGAGAGAACATGAGAAACCAGTCTATGCTGTGAAAAGACCCCAGAAATGATGGACACGGCCCATACAGGCAAACTCCCTGTGGGCAGAATGATTTGGAACCTTTCCAATTATTAGACTATGAGAATCATTGTATCACTTTCTGTTTATGTGAAAAAAGTTTTCATGAATTCAGACAGGGAGCCCAAACTTCCTGTGTGAGTTTCTGTTACATTTAAGTTGTAGTGCGTTGCAGTTTAGCTGCTTCTGTGTGGTAGCTTAGCTGTCTCAGCAGATCCAACACTTCGCTCTATGACCTGGTATCAGTATTACTAGAAGAAAAGCTTCCTTCAGTGATGTAGTTACTACATTGTTGGTCAAGTAGTGAGATCTGGTTTTCTGTACTCATCAGACAGGGAAGCATTGCTTAGTTAAGTGATTAACCCTTTCCTTTTGTTTTTTACAAATTGTCGATGTTTTAAAAAAAAATCTGAGGAAAAAAAGTAAAGACTTTCTCTTTGCACTTATCTCATATTTTTCTTTTTTTCTTTTTTTTAAAGTGTGGCTGGGAAAGAGGATAATACAGACACCGACCAGGAGAAGAAAGAAGAAAAGGGTGTCTCAGAAAAAGAAAACAATGAATTAGAAATGGTAAGAATGGGAGAATAAACTTAGAAATTGTAGTCACTAACTTATATGAACAAAAAGGAAGTGGTTATTACACCCATGGTTTCCTCTTTCCTTGAAGACTTTTCTTCAGAATTGTGAACTGTGAAGTCCTGGCAAGTCTCAGGGTGGTGCTTTGTGAGAATTGTGTGTGTGCGTGCAGATAGGGTGCCATGAGAGATGAAGAAGTCTTTAAGGCAAAGTTATTGCTTAATAACCTTAGTAGTGATTTTGAACTAAAGAAAAGCTAAATCCAGTGTCTGGGGAGGTGGCTTAGCGGGCAGAAGCACTTTCCATGGGTGAGAATGAGGACTTCCTCAGATCCCTGGTATCTCTGTCAAAGCTGGTCACGGCCTGTAACTCAAGGTGGGGAGTCTGGACAGATCGAACCTGGGAGTTCGCTGGCTGCCAGCATAACCAAAACAGAGATTTCAGATTCAGTGGCAGGCCCTGTGGAAAGTTATAGAGGAGGACACTGGACATCCTGCCCTGGCATCTGCGCTTCTAATCCTTAGTGCACACACCACACAGGGGCAGGCACACACATGTGCACATTCATACACACACACACTCACACACACACACACTCACACTTGATAGACTCGTATACTCTAGTGTCTCTTACTGAGGTGGTCAGTTCGCTTGCCAGTACTGTGCTATTAATAGTCACAAATCACATTTCAGGAAGAGAATCAAGAAGTAAGTGACCATGAGGATGAGGAAGAAGAGGAGGACGAGGAAGATGAGGAAGAGGATGACATTGAAGGAGGAGATAGCTCTGACGAATCAGATTCCGAATCAGATGAAAAAGGTACCTGCCCCTTAGCATGAAGGCAGAAAAATCCTGATCATAAGCTGCTCAGGTGTTGGTGGGAAACTCAACATTTCCTATTTTATCCCCAGTGAAGGCAATTTTTCCCGACTTGTAAGACCACCCTAGACTCATGCATGCTCTAGGCAGAAGAGACGTTCCTTTCTGTACTAGATTTATTCACAGTGTGGTTTCCACATTTCTTTAGTGTATGACGCAGCATCTGCTATTGGCCTCTGTGAACAGTCTGTCTTTTTAGACTATGATATGCCCGGGAAATTTCCCACAAAGCTGCTGAATGTAGATAATGGCTTTGCAGTCTCGCTTGGTGCAATGATTATCTTTTGGCCTTCTTTTGGTCTTTTTATCTTCCGCGAATAGCTAACTATCAAGCCGACTTAGCAAATATCACGTGTGAAATTGCAATTAAGCAGAAGCTGATTGATGAACTAGAAAACAGCCAGAGACGGCTGCAGACGCTGAAAAGGCAGTATGAGGAGAAGTTGATGATGCTGCAGCATAAGATCCGGGACACACAGCTGGAGAGGGACCAGGTGCTCCAGAACTTAGGTGGGTCCTCTGTGGTGTCTTCAGTCTAAAAGCTTAGTGATCGTTAAATGTTTCACATAGATAATAAAACAGAAATGAGCCAAAACCTCCAAGGGAGCTCAGACATCCTTGAGTCCTGGGAACTGAGTGTTTGTTCTGAGTCTGCAAAAGAAATTCTGTGTCCCACAGAAACAACGCATTTGGGGCTGGAGAGATGGCTCAGTGGTAAAGAGCACTGTCTGCTCTTCTTGAGTCTTGAGTTCAATTCCCAGCAATCACGTGCTGGCTCACAACCAGCTGGAATGGGATCTGAGGATGCCCTCTTCTGGCATGCAGATTAGGCACTCATAAACAAAATAAATTTAAAAAACAAAACAAACACCAAAAGCAGAAACAATGCGCTTATGCCCTTATGTGCACCCAGGCTCGGTGGAGTCATACTCAGAGGAAAAGGCCAAGAAGGTCAAGTGCGAATATGAAAAGAAGCTCCACGCCATGAACAAAGAGCTTCAGCGACTTCAGACAGCCCAGAAGGAGCATGCCAGGCTGCTGAGAAACCAGTCTCAGTATGAAAAGCAGCTGAAGAAGCTGCAGCAGGATGTCGTGGAAATGAAGAAAACAAAGGTGTGGACACTGCTCTAACTCATCTTGGATGGCTTCAGGCTTTATATCTTGGAATTGAACTATCACTGTGGTTATTTCCTGAGCCCATAAAATAATAACTCACAGTATTTACCGCCATCTTAAGATACAGACAGATGTTTGGCTTCCAGTATGTGTCTCTCTGATTGTACTCTCATTCACCTAAGAGGCAACATCTAGAGTTGGGTATATATCATTTTCTTGCCTGGAGAAGCACAAAGCCAAAGAGACCATGTGAACGCTTGTATCAGTTTTTCATAAATTATCATAAATTTTGTACCAAAATCAAGGCAGTCTCCCTGAAATTACCATAGGGAGATGATGAAAGAAGTGAGTAAATTATGTTGTGTAGTTGCCATACTTACTAGGTTCGTTGCCTGTACCAGGCTCTGGTATCAGCACCTGCAGGTATCATTTAATTTTCACAATCTGCAAGGGCATTGCAGATGAGAGAGTCAAAGAGTGCAGAGGCTGTCTCACATATTCAGGCTCACATAGGCACTGATAATAAATATAAAAAATGTATTAGGAATATAATCCAGAACCGCTAACTGACAAAAATACGCAGTGGACGCCGTGTGCTTCCGTGTGAAGTATTGGGAACAAAAAACCTCCCATTTGTGTAATTTACTGACCATGTACCTGGTGGAGTAAGTTCAATAATGTATATACCTAACCTTAGGTTCGCCTCATGAAACAAATGAAAGAAGAACAAGAGAAAGCGAGACTGACGGAATCTCGAAGAAACAGGGAAATTGCTCAGCTGAAAAAGGATCAACGCAAAAGAGACGTGAGTAGAGTCTCCCTGGTGTGTGAGAGTACTCTGCATTGTACAGTTTTATAAACGGAGGGAAGATTTCTAGCTGTAGCGAAGTATAGGCTGAGGAAAACAAATAGGCGTTAGCTAGACAAAATGACATTCATTGTTATATGCAGATTGCAGCAATTCACTACAAAGGGTTAGGGCGGATTCATCGCAAGGGGTGCGTGCAAGGATGCTGTTTCAGTATGTGTCCTTGCTTGCTGTATAACAACATCTCTATGATGGACACAAGGTTGCTAACCCAGATTATGTTAAGAACTCATATTTTCTGGCAGTGAGACAAAGTGTTTTAGCCTAAGAGGAGGGCATACTATGCTTCATTTGGCTGTTTATAACATATTTAATCTCATTTTACAGCATCAACTTAGACTTCTAGAAGCCCAGAAAAGAAATCAAGAAGTAGTTCTACGACGCAAAACTGAAGAGGTACAGTACACAAGTTTTGGGGGAAGCATTTGAAGGGAACATTTTGGCTTTGGGATAAATGATGTATTTCTTTCTTTCTTACTTTGTGGTGCTAGGGGTTAAGCCTAGAGCTTTACGTGTGATAGACAATCCCTCTACCTCTCTACCCAACCCCTGTAATGGGCATTCCTACAGAGATCAGATCAACCATTGTTGCTGTTTCAGGTCACAGCTCTCCGTCGGCAAGTGAGGCCAATGTCTGATAAAGTAGCCGGGAAAGTCACGCGGAAACTGAGCTCATCTGAAAGCCCTGTTCAGGACACAGGTTCTGGTGCGGCTGCAGGGGAAGCAGATGCATCAAGGGCAGGCACCCAGCAGAAAATGAGAATTCCTGTGGCAAGGGTCCAGGCGTTACCAACACCTACGACAAACGGAACCAGGTCCTGCTGATTCTGCATGTCCACACTGAGTGTTACATAAATGAAACAGGTCTTGTTATTGGTTGTGAACAATAAAATAAAGGCACAAGTAATCGTTTTTATCCTTGCAAATGGTTACAGGAAAATATATCAGAGGAAAGGATTAACTGGCCGGGTGTTCATTTCCAAGACCGCCCGCATGAAGTGGCAGCTGCTTGAGCGCCGCGTGACTGACATTATCATGCAGAAGATGACCATTTCCAACATGGAGGCCGACATGAACAGACTCCTTAGGGTATGGGAAACTGAAACTAGACATGCCCTCCTTTGCCAGACCGTTAGCCTTACTCTTCCGCAAGCATTGAGCACCTTCTATGGCGTCATTTTGTCTTGATTGTTTTTTGTACGGGTAAATGAAAATCATTTCTTAAACTCCAATATATATATATATTTTTTCATAGCAACGGGAAGAACTCACAAAAAGGCGAGAGAAACTTTCAAAAAGGAGAGAGAAGATAGTCAAGGAGAGTGGAGAGGGAGATAAAAATGTGGTGAACATCAGTGAGGAGATGGAGTCCCTGACTGCGAATATCGATTACATCAATGATAGTATTGCTGACTGTCAAGCTAACATCATGCAGATGGAGGAAGCAAAGGTGTGTACCTTAAAAGACAGTTTTTCCTGTTTTTGTTTCTTTTTGAGAGACGGTCTCTAGCCCTGGCTGTCCTCAGACTCTGTGTGTGTACATAAGAATGACCTTCAGTTTCTGATCCTCCTGCCTCTACATCCCAGATGCTACAAGTATGACTTTATATATGCTTAGGATCTTAAAGATATTTAATAGCTTAAGGATAAGAACTTCTGTATTGTATGTCTTTAAGAGCACTTTGAATTTTTATATGAAGGTCTTTTTCTATGCATTTTTAATGCATTTTAATCTGATTCTTAGGTTTTATACATATAATAGATACCGTCTTCTCTCTGAGTTTTTCTACTGATCTTGTGAGATTCTTTATTATTTCACACATGGTTTTTTATTATATGTGTAATTTATTATATCTTGCCTTGAATTTTTAACTACTTAGGTGTGTCTATGTTCGACTAGATCACGTTTCTTAGTGTGGGATTCGTGTTATATTTTTCTGAGCAGCTTCATTGACTTATCCGGTACTGTGAAGTAAAATTAATAGCCTTTTGCCTTCTGTTTAAATATGTCCAGACTAAAGTAATGGTTGTTACACACCTGTCTGATGCAGGAAGAAGGGGAGACCCTGGATGTCACTGCTGTCATTAATGCCTGCACACTTACGGAAGCTCGGTACTTGCTAGATCACTTCTTGTCAATGGGCATCAACAAGGTGAGACTTGACTCCCCTCTTCTTAAAAGTTTAAGTTTTGACCAATTCGATTTTGCATGTCTCTCTCCAGTAACCCTCCTCTTAGTAAAAAGAAATGAAATTCTTAACTGAAAAAAAAAGTTACAAAAAATGCTATAAACATCTATATCAGATTTACTGGCTCTGTTATGCTTATATATTAGAGTAAATAAACAAAGAAGAAATAAAGCCCATTTTGTCTTAATAAATGATTCTCAAGGAAACAGGTTTTGTATCACAGTTGGTTTGCTACTAATTCTGTACAAGTCAAAAGAAAATCAGAGAGAAAAAAATACAGTTGCAGCACCCTTCCGTTTTGAATGTAAGCCTGACTTGTCACCTGTAGAACACACACTCCCTTTTGTTGAAGGCGGTGACAGCTGAGTCACTTGCTACTCACGCTGGACAAATCATCGTTACCGTGTGCCGTGATCCATAACACTCCACACACAGGAACTGAGTGTCTGCAGGGTAATGAGATCTTGGACAGGGAAACTTTCTCTGAGATCTCTGAGCAGAGCAAGTAGAGGGGCCGGTTTGCATTAAGGTCTGTCTGATGTCAAAGTCCAAGCATTAAGTGTGTTCTCATAGTGGGCCCTGTTTTCTAAGATGTAAGACAGTTTGCTCTTGTGGTCATTGTTTCAGGGTCTTCAGGCTGCCCAGAAAGAAGCTCAGATTAAAGTACTTGAAGGTCGACTCAAGCAGACAGAAATCACCAGTGCTACACAGAATCAACTCTTATTTCATATGTTAAAAGAGAAAGCGGAGTTGAACCCGGAGCTGGATGCTTTGCTAGGCCATGCATTGCAAGGTAATTTGGATTACATTTTACTTAGACGAGTTGCATGGTAGCTTTGCTCTTTGGACGTCGTATCTATATATCCTTCCTTTATGGCTTGTTTGAATAGATGCTATACTCACTTATGCTTTTAATAAATATTCTCTCTTTAATTTGCATGTGTATGAAAAACTGGGAGAAGTACTTACCGTCATTCAAAGAAATATCACCAACTTAAGGCCATTTAACCGTATTAAATCATTGATTTTATGAATAAAGGAGACTAGGAATTTTAAATTGTTTCTAAATTGGTTAAGTTACTTAAAAGATTAACCAATTTTCATTACATTTCCGCTGCATCCCTAACTGTGCTAAAATGCATTTGCAAGTGTTTGTTATGGCATCTATTCGGTATACCTAAACATCAGTACATAATCTAGTGCTATGTGAGAGTTTTAAACTTTGGCTTTGTTTTGATTGGAGTATTGCTTTTTGTTTCCTCCTGCTGTTGTCTATCCAGATCTAGATAGCGCCCCACAAGGTGAGTATGCTTTCTGTGTACCCAACAGCTGCATGAGTCACTAATTGTCCTGTGCACTAATTGTGGTACATATTTGAAAATGTTTATTAGTAGCCACTGTTTTTGCATGATAAAAAAAAAACACTAAATCTTTTATGTTAAACATTCTTGATTTTGAAATTCTTAGATGTGTAAAAGAGGTGTGCTTGAGCTAATAGTCATTTGAGTTCAGTTGTGGAATTTCATAAGTTCTCTGAGTTCTTTCTCTTTCTTGAAGGAAAACATGGAATATATGTTCTTTTTTAATTTTTAAATATATCTGTTATCTTTCATCCACTGTTTTTACCTCATAAATTTCTTTTATATATATTCTCATCTAGTCCTTCTAAAAATAAGATTAGGGATATATATTTTATATATTGAGTAAAATGCAAGGACTTTATTTGAACATACTATATCATGTTTATAATCATAAACATCATATTTTCAGCCTAAAAGAGGCTATGGAGATCATTGAACATGGAAGTTTTAGCCTTTTTCTTTTTTCTGTCTTCTATATGAACCATTCTCATTGGTCATATCTTTTCCTACTCTTAGTGATAATGTGTGTAGAACCAGGAGACTGGAGGAATTTTATTATTAGTGATAGATAAGAGTGCTAAATTTGGAACAAGTTTGTTTAATTAAAGTTATACAAATGTGATCACAACTTTTTTTTCCCCAATTATACACCTCTTCAAAGTTTTCTGAATGCTTATTGGTAAAGAAGAGGAAAATAACTGAAAAATTAAATGTAGTAACCCCTCTCTGTCATTAAGACTAAACACAGTATGTGAATCTTCACTTTTTGAAATGATAAGCACTGATACATATAAAATACAGGATCAATTTGATTCGTATATCACATGTTACCGTGAAGACAGTGATTCTGTGAGATCAGCCGTGGTGCATATGTAACATGTATGTGAGGCTATTTGAAGCTACTTGTCGAGCTATGACGAGGAGGAATAACAGACTATTAGGAACAATTAGGTCTGATTAAAAGACACCATGTCCTATGGAGGACATGTCAAGCACACGTGTTTCCTTTCCTCCATTCCCATCCCCAGCCTTGTTTCTTCCTTTTCTGTCTCCTTTTCCCCACTTCCTCCTCTTCTGTTTCCTTCTTGTTTTGGCTTTGTTCTGTTCCTGCCTTTTCTTGTAGTCCTCTGCTCCTCCCCCTTCCACTTCTTTCTCTTCATTTTCTGCTTTCTGTTTCTTCATTGTCCTTGTTCATCTTCCTTCTTTCTGTTCTTTGTAGTGTCTCAGCTTAACACATGTTCCATGGCCTAGAAGGGAAATTATTAAATGACATTTTGTGTAGATAAATATCAGACTGCTTATTTGACGAATAGTATTAAATTTTACAGTGTTCTGCTTATAGAAGCAGAGAGCGCAAATGCTGTCAGTCGACAGAACCTGTCACCCAGGGCAGAATTTTCCTAGAGTTTTGGGCTACAGTCTAAGTAAGAGAAAGTGGAGGCGAGGCAGCGGAGGACAAAAGAAATGGATATTCAACTGGAAAGCTAGACAGTCATAGATAATGTATCTACATAAACTGTGCTCAGCTTTCTAATTTTACCCTAAACATTGAGGCTGAGAACTGGACCGAGAGGTGGTTGCCACACTAATCTTTTTCTCATGACGCTCCGTTGAGGGTCACAGACCATGAAAAGCGCATCGCAGTGCAGTGAGGGCGGAGAATGGAGTAAATGCGAACGAAGCGTGTGAGAGTACAGGTTAGAACGACCCAAAGAGTGCCAGCATTGGTAAAGACTGTCTGGAGGGTGTGGAATTTGAGCTATCAGATTAAAACAAAAAGAAGTTGAGGGGTTCACACAGCTAAGGAGAGGGGAGAGACAGCTGACCAGCAAGTCAGTGCTCTGGAGAAACAAGTATGTGGTTGATAATGATGAAACTTAAGGTTGGAGGCTAAGCTGGGGCCACCACCCCTATACTTAAGATCTTAAAACTTTTGAGGGATATTTTTGTTTTTTCCTTGTTAACACTACCTCTACTGGAGGCACCCAAGACCCAAGAATTCTACTATACCTGTATCTCTACTATGGATTAGCTAGGAGCCTCTAGGATCCTGCATAGAGTTGTATTTATGGTTAATATTTATTGAGAAAAGAATGATATGAATATACAGTTGTAGTATCAGGAAAAAGACACAGATGAGCCTATAGGAGTTCACGTTCGAGCTTCCTTTGTTTGCTCCCAGCCATGAGAGATCATATGAATGCAGGCCAAGGGACAAAAGCACAGCAGTTCGCATGAGGGAAATCTGTTAGACAGTTGTCACCACCCAAGGCTATTATTGGGACCAAGGGTCATATGCATATATGCTTAATAGGTACCAGGTTCGAGGCCCCCGTAAAGAAAACATGCAGTCAGCATCAGTCATATGCTTGCATCTAGACCTACTGAGCATTCCTTATTTTGTTGTTTGTTGTTGGCCAGGGATATCTGAGTTAAGTTTTTGGAAGCCATCTAAAGTGTATACAGGTTTGTAAGCCAGGGTTTCGAAAGGAACAGTCACAGGGGTGCTGTATTAGTTCTATTTCATATACTACGTTTTAACGCAAAGGTACACCTCAAATTTAAAAACTTTATTTAAAAAAAAAGATGGGAAATCACAAACCCTTGGTTCATTTCCAGTGGTGTGAAATCATAAAGCTCTGCCCCAGTGTGGATGAGCAGGGCACCTGAGAGCTCTGTGCTTTCATCTAAATGGTGCTAGGTGAGAAACAGACCTGATGGTCTCATGCTCGAGTGAATAGCTGTGTGCCATCAGATAAAATGTTTCACATCAGTTTTAGTTTTGAGGCAATACCTAAGTTGGTGATGAACTGGGGTGAGGTTGGCCATCTTGGCTCTGGCCAGGTTGTTTATATGAAGTATAATTTATTTCTCTGGGAGACATATATTCATAAACAGGAGTTAAGTATTTTTTTTTCTTAATGTTTTAAGTTCTGTCTGTTTCTACCAATGTCTGAAAGGACAATGGTAGTAAATCACATTCAACTGCAGACACCAAGCAGAGAGAACAAACTGGGGGTGGGGCAGGGGAAGGCTGTAAATTCTCAAAGCCAACCCTCCCCCCCTCCCCCCCGCCGTGGTATTCTTCCTCATGCAAGGATGCGCTGCCTCGCCATACAACTCCACCGCCGGGACTAGCTGTTCAAATCCCTGAGTTTATAAGGAGCATAGCTTGTCACTTCTTTTTAACCTTATTTTTACATTATTAACTAATCAGTCATCTTAGCCTCCTTTGAAAGAATGCCTTTGAGATGCACATTTCCTTCAAGACCACCATTTCCTTCCCCTCTCTGTGAATCTTAAATATGGTTCTATCTTAGATAATATTTCCAAACATTACTAAACTTGCACCGAGATGTGACGTATCCTCGGTGGTTGAAAGAAGGGAGCATTAGAGAAGAAGGGATGAGTTGACTCATGTCTGCAGTGTTCTTACCTAATAGAAAGGTGTGAATCGCACACCTATACATTTAAATTACATCATGATGCTATTTAGTTTTTTAAAATAAAAACTGAGTTAAAAAACTGCATGCGTGTTAGGGGCTTGCTGACAGTTAAATAGTTTATTTGCTTTATCTTATAGCTGTTTTAGCTACTGATTTCCTACTTATCTACTGATTTCTTAGTTTTATGTTTCGTTTCCATGTTTTTGTCCTTTTGGGTTGGTTTGTTTTGTTATTCTTCTAGCCTGCCACAGCTTTCCCGATGGGGCAGCTGTTTACTCCTGGTAGTTTACAGAGCTGTTGCATGCACACCTGTTATTGTCTTTGTCTTCTGTGGACCTGTGACAGAGATGCATGCATGTGTGGCATCTGGATAGCTTCGTGTATACTCTTTCTACTCGAGATTCTAAAAGGGGCAAATAGTCTACTGAGATGCAGTGTTGCTGCAGTGTTAGAATGCTGACGGGTACACAGCGGTAGCGACGGACCGAGTGCCCCGACGGGAGCTCGTGGGGCATTCACTGTGACCTTCTCGTTTTAATCAGTAGGTTTACGTGTTCAGATAGGACATATATAGCATAATGGTGTGTACTCAGGTAAATTCATAATCTAAACCCCATTCTCCGAATGTCATTTTTCCATGTCTTACCGTTCAAACTCATGATTTTTCATGTTGGACGTATTTCTCCTCATCCTAGCAAGGTAACTAGAGGCACTTCTTAGAAGTGTTGTTCTCCACTGTTTATTTGGATTCAGCAGTCCAAACCAAAGTGCCTGTGTTGAGACGCTGAGCTGATGTTTATATGGTTAGCCTAGGAACTAGGACCCCATCCAACTTGTGCAACACTTGTACTTTTCACTTTTTTTTTCTAGAAAATGAAGAGGACAGTAGTGATGAAGATGCTCCTTTAAACAGCCCGGGGTCAGAGGGAAGGTAAGAGACACAAAGGGTACCACATTTGGCTTGCTTCTGTCGCATTTTCTTTTAAGGTTTGCCTTTTTCTTTTCATTATGTGTATTTGTGTATATCAGTGCAGATGTCTAACTGAGTGCTGAAACGGGTCACAGGAGGGTATCGGATTCCTTGGAGCTGAGCTACAGGCAGCTGTAAGCCCCTCACTGGGGTGCTGGGAACCGGACTCAGATCCTCTGTAAGAGCAATAAGTGTTCTTAACGACCAAGCCATCTCCCCAGCCCGTTCTATAGGATTGCTAAAACTTGAGTCTTACTGTATTAAGCAATTATCTTAAGATAGACAACTTGAAAGTCAAACAAAGCCGTGCCTGTCATAATTTTCAAAATAAAATATGGGAATAGTTAAGGAAGACAAATGAATTAATTTTTAATAAATCCACCTAGATTTTAAGTGTTACCTTTCTGAGTTTTCCATGCATATAATTTTTTTTCATAGTCATAAACATGAGGGGTGTGCAAGTCTGGGCAGTGAGTATGAATTCAGACTCATAATTGATCCTAATTTCTATGCAGCACATTGTCTTCAGACCTTATGAAGCTTTGTGGTGAAGTGAAACCTAAGAGCAAGGTAAGGAAAATTACAAATATCAGGCAAACATGTTCCATTGTTCTCTCTGTCACTGTCAAACTCATAGGCTTCCAGTTTGGTGTCTAGTAGAGTGGAAGTGGGGGTACTTTTACTCAAATTCTCTCATTTGAAATTAAATGAGATCATTAAATTATTAAAGTTATTAAATAAAATTATTAAATGAAAATTAAAATACTTAAATAAAAAATAAGTTCATTTTATAGTCTGTATAAGTAATAATTGAAAAATATCTTGAAAAGCTTCTCAGCTGAAGCTTAAGCTTTACTAAATTTTTACACTTATTTATACTTGATGAAATGCAATGTGGAGGCTGATTTTTAAGCCATTCCTTAGTTAAGTAGTAGGTTCCACAGTGGCATGCAGTATCAGTCATTTCAATGGACAGGGCATTTGTGAAATTCTAGCACTCTAGCTTTTTTTGTTTTCTTATGTTTTGTTTTAAGTGTTTCTTCCTTGTCAAGTATTCTGAGATTATTGAAAATAGAAATTTAGGGGGTTATGATGCGTACTTATAGGGATTTAAAAAGGAGATGACAAATATTATTAAATGTGTAGGAATCACACAGTCCTTTTGAGACTGGATGATTGTGTTTGATATTAGATAAATTAACTAATGGTGTTAAGTCAGTGGAAAGCAAAGAACTTAAAACAAGGTACTTGCAGTACCTTGATAAGTGCATAGATTCACATCTTGGAAGGTAATGCTGTACGAATGAACAGGAGTGTTTTAAGGACCACCATAGTTAATCAAGTAATGTAACGGGTAGTTTGGCCTTCCCACAATGCTTGGGAGAGGGAAGGGGAAGTCATGCCCTATTTTAGTAATAAATATCATTAAGTGTTGGTCATTTTTTTGTAGGAATATGAGCTCAAAGCTATGAGATTCTCCACTCCCCCCATGATAAGTCTTTATTCAATATGGATTTTCAGTGTAAAATTTCTTTATTTTTTAAAAATATTTGTGAGGCGAATGAAAATAGATCTCTAGATTCTTGTGCGGTGTTTGGGTACTGGCATTTCAGAATACAGTTTGTAATTTGCTCTGAATGATCAAACCAGCTACCAAAACTCAAAACATTCCACTGTGGCTTGGATCCAGCATAAGCAGAGAGAGAAATGTAAGATAATTTTATCTTCTGAGCTCTGTGAAGACCTACTCAGGCAAGCCTATGCCTGAGAGACCTGTGAAGCGATGATCACACAATGATCAGAAACCTCTGAGGCTAGGAAGTAGCAAGGGAGAGGGGCCTCTGCCCTAGCACCTTCAACATGGGAAGAACTGAGAAGGTAAAAAGTCCTGTGTCCCCCCACCACCACCACCAAGCCCCTGGGCTTTCTCATTGTAAAATTCTAAAACGCAATTTTTTTTTTTTTTTATTTTAAAGATGCAACAGAGGTCTTACTTCTTTTTCAATCTTTGAATAATGAAGTCATCTTATGATTTTTAATAAGGGGCCACAACAGGTACTGTGTTAACGACACAGAATCAAAACTTAAATGCAGCAGAGTCAGTTTTCCAGTGGGCAGAATAAACTCACTATACAGGTTATCAGTAGGAAAAAAAAAAAACCCACTGACAATAAAAATCTAAAGTTTATATTAAGAGAGCATTTAAAGACGGGCAACATTACAGTTTAGTTGAACTTTACTACAATGGATTTTCCTTTGGCTTAATCCCTTCCTGTTCCCTCTCTTCATTTCCCCGTCTTTTCTCTCTGTGTGAGAGCAGTTACAGGTTGAGGGAGCTGGCCACTTCCAGCTGGACAGCACAGTGATGGCCCTGGCAGATCCCTTGCCTTTGATTTTGCCTGAGTTGCCACGGACAGACGCACAGCATCCCTGCTTTCACTTCCTCACTCGTGAACTACTCAGCTCTCCACAGCTGATGTAACAGAGACAGAACTGCCTCTGGCACAAGTGTGCCATTCAAATGCTGCCCATCCTCGTGGCCTTGGAAGTGGTGCCTGGTTATAGCTCTGCCTTGTCTCTATCACACATGCTCTCTTTGACACACCTGCAAGGAAAGGATGAGCTGAAGCTTTTTAAATCTGTGCGCTTCTGACTGCTTCTCTCCCCGTTCTAACTAGGCTCGAAGGAGAACCACCACTCAGATGGAACTGCTGTACGCCGACAGCAGTGAACTAGCCTCAGACACTAGCGCAGGAGACGCGTCCTTGCCCGGCCCTCTTACACCTGTGGCAGAAGGGCAAGAGACTGGACTGAATACAGAGACAAGTGGTCCTTCTGCTAGGGACAAAGAGCTTCTGCCCCCATCTGGCTTACCTTCTAAGATAGGCAGCATGTAAGTCTGGCCCCGCTATACTAACTCCCTTTCTTTTGGCTTTTTGATATGTTTATTAATACGCATGTTGCTAATTTCTTATTTCTGTTAAAAAAAAATAGGTAATAAGTCTTCTTGTTCTCAAAGTCACTTCTGTTAGGTATTGTTGGCCCTAATTTTTATTTCCATATGTATATGTGGTGTGTGTGTGTGCGTGTGTGTGTTCTTGTGTATGGGAGGGCAAAGTTGAAGTGATGGATCCTGTTCAATTGTTCTCAACACACATAATGAGGCATGGTCCTTCTCTAAATTCAGAGTTCGCTCTCTAGCCCAGCAAGCTTTTTCCTGGAATTCCCTTTCTCTGCCTGCACTGGGCTGGGATTATGGGAGGGCCGCCATGCTCCTGTTTTTATTCGGGTTCTAGGCAGGCAAATTTTGTTTGTCGTGTTTGTGCATTAAGTACTTTCTCTAGCGAGTACTCTCTCCAGCCCAACCACAGTGTTTTGGACAGTCAAAATATTGTAAGATTAAATGTTCTTTTTTTTACTTGCTTTGCTTAATCTCTAAGTTTTAGAATAATTTTAAGGGCCCAAAATTTTCTGAGTAATGATTATAGGCACGATTTATTTAGAAACACTTACATATGGTTAAGTGATAGAAATAAAATACAGAAGCTTTAAAGACCCAAATTTGCCCCCAAATCATTTAGGGCCTAGTCCTAACACCCTGGTAGGATAGTAAATTGTTGCCATCCCTATTAAGGAAAAAAAGGAAAAGGAAATACTAATCATAAACTTTGTGCCTTTCAAGTTTTCCTATTTTAGTTTACTTTAGTTTTTGAGACAGAGTCTCACTGTGTAGCCCTGGATGGCAGGGACTTTGCTATACACACCAGGCTGGCCTCTGGCTCCCAAGTGCTGAGATGAAATACGTGTATTGCCACGCCCACCTTTTCTAACACTTCAAGATGAAGCTTTATATCTGGAGAGAATGTCAGTGAGCAGCTGAATAAGAAAATCTCTGTTGAAAAACATTTGTAAAAAAAAAAAAAATGCTTTTTGCATGGGTGTGCCTTTGTGTGTGTGTTTTTGTATGTTGGTAGTTGAATTAAAATTAGAACTTTATTTCCCTTTAAAACATTAATTCTCTTTTAGATTTTTCATTTATTATTTATGTGTATGTTTTGCCTGTGTATTGCCTCGTGCCTTCGGAGGTCAGAAAAGTGTGTCTGATACCCTGGAACTGTAGTTACAGATCGCTGTGTTCCACCATGTGGGTACTGGGAATTGAACCCGGGTCCTTTGAAAGAGGAGCAAGTTCTCTTCCCCACTAAGCAGCACTCTAGCTCCTCATGGACAAAGATTTTTAATGCAAATTTACTCTTAGGTATAATCTAGCAGATGATTTCTGATATGAATACACACCTATGAGAAATAGTGCCCTACAGCAGCATGCATCAGATAATACAAAGTAATAAACTGCTACCTGTGAGTGTCTGTTTTCCATAATATTCTTCATTTTATGAAGGCCTTTCTATCGTCTTCCGTCAGCCATCCCATCTACTTCCTTTAGTTACAAAATTAATTTTAATGGCAGAACTTTCTTGCATGTGCTTGAGGAGCTTAAGTAATTAATACTGGATGCTGCTAACCAGTGTAGCCATGGTTTCAAAGCTGTGAAAGGCCGAGCGTGGAACAGATGCTTTCAATCACAGATAAAAGACAAAAAGATAGAGGATTAGCTAGGGTCCTGCCTGTGCTCAGCGTCTAAGTCTGTGGCCTGGAATCCCCCTCAGGTAATATGTCTATTTATCAATGTATTCTTTATGACAAGTTATAGAAAATGTCTCTTTTGATTTTGCCTCATCATACGATTTACTTCAAAGTTTTCATGAACGTAGTGGGCTGAGCTTGCAATTTTAAACTTTCTCTTTCTTGTCTGAGGCAGTCTCCTGGAGCCTAGGCTGGCATCAAAATAACTATGTAGCCGAGGCTAGTACCTCCATCTCCTAAGTGTGAAGATTACATGCCTGTCAGGCCCAGGTTCTTACAAACTTGAGTTTGCTCATGTGCTTGGTACGGGAGCTCCTACAGATATTAATGCACCACTTTCATTTTCTTATCCTGTGTAGAATGCAAAATTATTAAATTATGCTTTCTTCAGGCACATGAAATTTAGTGACATTTCATTTATCCAAACCCATTTCCTATTTTTTAATTGGTTTAATTTGCTGAGAATAGTAATACGCATCATTGCATTCATAGTATTCATAGTCTTTAAATTTTATTTATTCAGCAACCACTCCACTTTTTTTTTTCTTTAATCAAATAGGTCTCATTCATTATGTCCTAGACTGGCCTTAAAAAACAAAACAAAACAAAACAAAACAAAACAAAACAAAAAAACCTCACTATGTAGCCCAGGATCTAGAAATATAATTAATTCTCTGTTTCTGCTGAACTCAGTATCTCAAGAATAATTTTTAAGAATAAACTGAATAGGCAGATCGCTCTCAAGGTTGTTGAATATGAGAGGTTTGATTTAAAGTTGTTTCATTTTAAATTTGGCTTTCCTTATGGCTGTGGGATTCAGATTTTTACTAAAACAACCTCTCATCCCAGTCTTTTAAATGCTGGGATTAGAGCTTGAGCTACCACACCTAGCTTTTACTATCTAAAGTTAGGTGCATCACAAGAATATTTTATTACTAAAATATATAAAACTACTAATTGTTGTCCATATCTAGTTCAGTAAAAATAATTGTCACTATTGGTTTTGTGTGACTACTGATATTGTTACTTTATATCCACATTTTAGTGTATATTTAGTAAATTGTTTTATGTCTCATATTCTAATAGTTTTCTTCTTGTAAAACTTTTAAGATAAATTTTCCTCAGATCAAACAATTTCCGATAAAATTTGGATACTTAAGATATTTATTCCATTTATTTAACAATATTACTTATGTCTTCATTAAAAGATGCCGGCTGGCACATAATTAATAAAATCGCTAACTTAAAAATGTGTGATTATTGAGCTTCTAGGAACAAGAAATAAATCATGCATTGTTTTCCTATCATAGTTCTATCCCCACCCCCACCATCCCGCAATAAATAAATTAGAGCTTTTAGATCAGGTTGGCTATCGAGGTTTTTTTTTTTTTTTTTTTTTTTTACACTTAAAGATATTAAAACTGATTAAAAATAAAAATAAACAGTAGAAAAATAAGAATAATTAAAGTTCTTTCCTATTTTAGTTCCAGACAGTCATCTCTATCAGAAAAAAAAATCCCCGAACCTTCCCCTGTAACAAGGAGGAAGGCGTATGAGAAAGCAGATAAACCAAAGGCCAAGGAGCAGAAACAGTAAGTCCCCCGTGCTTTTCACCTGGCTGGGAGGGTCCTCCCAGGAGGGTCCTCCAGGCGTGCTGTGCTGCGGGCCTGCGCTCTGCTGACCCTGCGCGCTTGCCTGGTTTCGCAGACACTGCAGACAAGCGAGCTCTCGGCTTGGCTCAGGGGTCTTCTGGCTGTCTGGTCTCTCACACACCTTCCTTCCACTTGAGCTCTTGTCTCCATCCTCACGTCGCTCGCGTTTTCTTCAGTCGCTTCCACACGTCCCTGGACGTTCCCGTGCACTTGGACGGGAAGTCAGGAAGCTGACGGTTCAGGTGGTCCCCCAGAGGGATGCGGAATTCGTTTCTCCCGTCCTCTGCGGCTGCCTTGACCCTCCCCGCCTTCTTGCTCCTCCTCACATCTGGACTGTGGATGCCAGCCTCGGTCGGTTCTTCCGTGGTTTATGAGGGGCTTAGTAGCAGCGCAGAGGACAGTCTGCCGATCCCTTTCCGTGGCCGCTTGGAGGCCACACCACCGAGGCGCGCAGAAGCTGAGATGCATGAAAAGACGCGAAGCGCCTCCACGTCTCCCACCAGCCTGCCCTCTCTTTTCCGCCTGCGCTTCAGTAGCAGGAAACACTGCTGCGTGCTTTTCCCTAAGGTTCAGACGTGTTCCTATCTTTTCTGCCCCTCCGGGGGCAATCTTATACTACCACTCTCCTCCTCGGTGCCAGGAGGTAACTTACGCATCCGCCCCCGCTGACCGTCGGTGGAGCTACCTGGTTGGCACACTTGCTATCCTTGTGTTCATCCTTGCTTCCTCTAGTTTTAAGGAAGCAATCTGCCCTGTTTTTAATTGAATCCAGTGTCTCAGGGACTCACTGAAGAACGGTAAACTAGGGAAAATAAATCAGAGAGTCGACCGATGAGGCGGTTTGCCCTGGAGCCCTTTGGGCCAGCCTCTTCGCCTGTGCAGTGTGTAACTTGCTCTCAGTTCTAGCTAGAGTTATAGTTAAGTTGGGATTGCCCTCTATACTGCCATCTTGTGGCCATCGTGACAAAGTCTAGTAACATCGTTTTCTTTGTTGAGAGAGCATAATCTTAAAAAAAAAAAAGAGAGAGAGAGGAAGAAAAGAAGGAATTCTATCATAAAAAGCATTTTTTTTAACAAAGCATGTTTCTAGAACTTTCCTAACAAAGCATAACCAACTAAAGCCACCTGTTTAATGTTCTTTTTTTCTCGTAGCTCAGATTCTGGCGCTTCCGAGGCTAGCCTCTCACCTCCTTCCTCCCCACCAAGCCGGCCCCGTAACGATCTGAATGTGTTTAATCGCCTTACTGTTTCTCAGGGAAACGCCTCAGTTCAGCAGGATAAGTAAGTCGTGGAAGAGAGCCCTGGCCTCTCACCCGGGACTCCGCACCCCCAGAACAGTCTGGGGACCTTTTGCCCTCGCTGTTTGGGAGGTGGAGTCTGCACAGTAAACTCTTGCCATATTTTTGTCTCATTTAAACGGAAGGAACCATGTGGCCACACTTAAGATATTCCCCTGCTGAACATGGCTCCCTGCAGTAAATGTGCACGGCTGTGCTTTCCGTTCTCAGCTCACCTTTTCTTGTGCAAGTAAGCTAGAACTTACGAATCTTTCAACAATTGATGTTAAAACTAAAAAAGCCTTTGGATTTCTCAGCTTCTATAAACTCACAAAAGTGTCTAACCCTGTCACACTATATTGAAACATGTCAAATGTTTTACCACTGGCGGATAAGACAACTTACAAAGACCACGGGCTCCTGTGATTTGGTGGTTCTACATAATTTTGCCGCTAACTTGCTGCCCATGTGGACAGATGATGTGGGACTGGAAGAGCCTTGCGGGGAGAGGCTAGGATGTGGAAAATATCATCTTTACTAACGCAGAAGTAAAAAGATATCCCTATGTTGAGACACAACCTTTCTTCTAAACATTCAATGCTAAATACGACCGCCATAATGTAGTCATGAGCTCTGGCCTGTCTGTCTGCTTGGAATTTGAATAATACCCTGTGAATGTATGCCCTTGGCACCCCCTCCCCCCCAGCTACAGCTGTTGGTTTCCTATGCTGTTATCTTCCCGCATGTAACATCTCTAAAATTTATAGGATGCCATTTAAAAGATCTGTCTAGTATGCTTAGATTGTATTAAATGGCTCTATAAATGTAATTACACTCATCATTTGGAAATCATTTTTAATATGCTTAATTCATAAATCAGTTGTTTATATATTCCTTATTAGTTTTTTTAAAATATATTAAGTAGATGATGGGTCCTTCAAATTGGCCTAGAAAGGTGTATATTGTGCTCTTGAAGAAAACAGCCCTGAATGTTATGAAGGTGTTCTGTCAGTTGAGGAAGGTAGGGCATTAGGAATATGTCGCAGAAGTCTGCCCTCACTAACATGCGAGCAGTTGCTGAATTTCACACACTTTGCATTCACAGTAGTCATAAGGTTTCCCATCACAAGCTGGGTGTGGTGGCCCACAAGCGCAACCCAGCATGCGAGAGGCTCCTTAGGGAGAACCACGGTACGCTCACTGCCAGACTGGGCTACATAGTCAGCGTCAGGACAGCCTGGGGTATGGAGTAAGAACCTGTCTCTCCTCTCTTTTCTTTTCTTTTTCTGTCAGTCTTGATAATCTTGATAATCTCATCATAGTTTACTATTTTGCTCCTACTATGTTTTATGGACTGCGTTATTTTTATTGCATAAGTAATATGTTGAGTCCACTAAATTCATACTTTGAAAAACTTCCCTTCATTCTGTATTCCTTGTGGGGGGGGGCTGTTTTGAGACGATCGTATTTCATCTGTGACATGCACACCTCACAGTTCGGTTCTTCTCACATTTAGTGTCTGTCAAACAGTGCCTTTTACATTCTCCCCAGGAACACTACGCGACCTAAGTCCCTAACAGCCAAGAATTTGTCAAACTTTCACAGAAGAATCTATCTAAAACAGTAACTAGGAAAATGAATTCATGCATAGGTAGTAGAATGAGGATTTCCTTTTTCTTCTTTTTAGATAGTTGTCAAGTTAAACCTGGCAGTGATGCAGTTCATATACTTCATATGTCTCCTTGCCGGGACCTGTGTTTTAGAGGTGAAGGTAGAATCTATGGGTCAGTAATAAGTACACAGTTTTTGCCCCCTAAAGTTAGTAGAAAACCAAGAGTGTGTATATATATATATATGCATATATATATACAGTTGTTGAATTTAACTGTACTTTAAAC
Organism: Psammomys obesus; assembly: GCF_907164565.1. Lineage (NCBI taxonomy): Eukaryota > Metazoa > Chordata > Mammalia > Rodentia > Muridae > Psammomys > Psammomys obesus. The sequence continues at coordinate 9,630,876 of NW_026596085.1, forward strand.
TTGCTGATTTCCAGTGCAAACAGAAAAACAGAGATTGAAGAGAAAATGCTTACAAAGTCCTGTTATTCACACTGTTGATTTTCAGTCTGTCGTCAGTGTCTTTACCTGTTTTGGCATCCGTTCCTTTCCTCACGACTCTAACTCTTTTGCTGTAGGTCTGATGAAAGTGACTCCTCTTTGTCGGAGGTACACAGGTACTTTCTTCCTCTCTCTCCTATGTCCTTTCATTCCACTGATGTCCTAAACGCCTCTCAGAAATCCTAAGCAAAGTCTCAGTTTTTTCATTGCATGAATAACTTGTTATAAGCCATGTAATTGAGCTAATATTTTAAAACATTAATTTTAATGTACCATTTGCATTTATCCTGTAAAAAATAGTAGCAAACAGTCATTATGAACACTTAGAACCTTGTTTGTTGCTGCAAATGATACTCATGTTTCCCCAATACCATTGTCAGAAAGGCTTGAGCCTTAGGGTTAAGCATTTCTGCTGCTTCTAAGTCTAGGAGTCACATAGGTATTTTTTTCTGGTTGGTTTAGCAATCTGAAAAAAAAAAAAAACCAACTTATTTTATAGCAGCATACTAGAATATAAAAGGATACTGTCATGACAAAATTTAGCAAAAATTGAAAGTAAAGGGATTCATTTTAACTTTATTAAACTGATAAATAAAGTTCTAAAACCCAATAGCATTACATTTTTCCATGTTATGGATTTGGGGACGGCCTTAATTTTTTTCTTTTTCTCTTGTTCCCTCTTTCCACACTTATCCATTTGTCTCCCCCTACCCTCACCCTTGTTTTCCTTGTTTTATGGTCATTTTTCTGAACATCAGCAGATCCTCCAGAAGGTAGGCAGGGGAAGGGAGAATAAATTAATCTCAGTGTTATGACTTTACTCGTTTGCATGGGGAAAAAAAGAATTTTTTTTTTCTTCTCCACTCAGATCAGCTTTGTTGTACAAATTCACATAATTTAATTTAATGTTCTATAGGTCATATTTATCTATCATCTTTAGTGGTATGGTGTAATTGTTACAAAATATTAACTCTAATATACTGAGTTTTAGAACAGTTTAATGACCTAGAAAATACTTAGAATATTTTTAATTTTTTAATATTGAGCTATCTTTCTTCTGAACACTGAATAACCATCAGTATTAAAATACAGTAGAACAGGCTGGGGTGCTGTCTCAGAAGGGAGGGTGCTTGGCGGAGACATAACGACTGGAGTTAGGGTCTGCAGAACCCATACAGTGACTGCGCAGCGCTCAGGAAGCAGGGACAGAGGTACCTGGGCAAGGTGGCCTGCCAGCGTGGCTGACATGGTGCTGCCTCAACACACGGCAGCCTGGAAGGACACTGGCCGCAGCCTTACGCCTGTCCACAGAGGGTGCCCCATTCGCATGGGCCCACTCATGTTGGAACATGCACACCCATGTGTAGGCCACACAAACACACACAGCAACAGAGACCGTGTAAGAATAACAGAAGCCTCCTGCTCTCTGGGGAGTTAGCTAAACATGTTGGGTGCTGTATCAGGAGACACAGCTGCTCCCAGGGGCAGGGACTCTGAAGACACAGGGCTGATCACCTAAGTGATTTTACTGTGCACTTGTGTTCCGGGGATGATTCTGACTCACAGGCAGCCTTTACGCTGATCGCGTGGTTTCGTTAACTCTTCTTGTGAATATGTGCAGCTGCAGCAGCCTTCTCCAGAAGAATGTCTCTTAAATACGTGAAGCAGTGTCTGTAAACTTAATGGTGCTCACCCTTTTGAGAGTACTGTTTCTCCCATTTCAGTTTTGTCTGAATTCTTATATTACAAACAAGTTATTGGTATTAATTTTAATCTGAGATTTTGCACACAGGCAGATAAATTGGTATATATATATATATTTGTCTTTGAATAACCAAAGACAATCTCAAGGGTCCTTTTTAATGACATGGAATTTCTTTCTTTCACTCCAAAGTTACAAAAAATAAGAATAAGAATAAAAAGAAGTACAGTATAACAAGACCTTAATGTAATGTTTGTAAAATAAGCCTGTTTACCTTCTTTACACTTCTATCATTTTTTGGCCAGCCTTCTGTAGCTATATGAGAATTAATTTACTGCCTTTTTGTGTATATGTGACACCTCTCTAAATACTTAACCTTTTAAATTTCATGACTATGTCCTCTCTCCAGTATGTACTTTTATCATGTTGAGGGTTCTATTCTATTTTACTTTATTTTTCTAAGTTGGAAAGAGTCCAGTATTCAGTGTTCTTAATACCCAGCATCTGGAGCTAAAGCCCATTCCTGATGTGGCCTGAGAAGAATGTAGATAGGCTGGAGTGACGTCACCCTAAAGTGCTTCCTTCTGTGAGCAAACCATGGTCAATTTTAGTAGAGGAGCCACCAATAGTTAAGCTTTTATTGGGTACTCAGTGTCTGGACAGCCCTCTCTCTAGAAGTTAGTCCTGGTTTTCACTTGTATTATTCTCTTTTATCTTTGGCTGTAGCGCTAGGTTTAAACTTTACCCAGTGATTATGTTAGTGCTACACAAAACTGCCTTCTTGTTTGGGTGACACTCCCCTCCCAGCTATTAAATTTGTCAATTTAATTGGCAAGCCGTTTCTGTTATTAGGGCCAGGGAAAGATTGTTTACATGCCAAAGGTCTTCCAGTCTGACCCTTTGCCCTGGTGCAGCAGCTTTAGCTCATCGGTTTCATATTTGCCTCACTTTTTCTCAGGGGCATTCTCTGACTGACTTAGTATTCAGGCCTTATTGGAGTCAACATAAAATGAGCACACTGTATATCCTTGTTCACTGTCTAATAACCCTACAGGGAATACCCCATAAGACTGCCAAGCCAGTGTTATGACCTACTGATCAACTTTTACTTTTAAATGTGTTTATAATGATTTACCCAGTATTTTTCCATGTGAAACTCAACAAGATATTAATGTCTGAGGTGTTTTTGTCCCGTTTATTAATCTTTGGTTTCTAAGATTACTGACAATATTTTTTCCTCTTCAATGGAATTTTCCTTTAGAGAATATGAACAATATTAATAATTTAAAAACAGAAACATTTAATGTTGTAGCTCTCAGCAAGAAAAATTAATCTATTTGAGTCATGTGTTTTGTCTTGTTTCATTCTCATCATCACTCTTTCTGACACTCATTCGAATTTATATCTTATCTTAATGTTTTGTAATATTAGGAGCAGACATTGTTTTGATAGTCCTTTTAGTCTCTGGTGCATGGCCCACCCCATAGACCAGATGTTCAAGAAATAGTATCTGTAAGCAATCTTGGCTGCCACTTACATCTTTCACTATAAAATCTTTGAGATTATCAATTTTTTTTCACCGCTTTGCTGGTGCTTGAAAATCATCTTTTCTTTAAATTTCTTTCCATCCGACATTCCATATTTCTTTGAGAGCTGCTTTCTGTGTTGCTTAGATCTTATTGTTACACTTTCTCCAGCATTTTTACTTAGGCATAGGACTCCATTCTGCCTGATGGAGAGCCATTTCATTCAGTTACTTCTCATTTCTACTTCCTTGTTGGTAATAACAAGAAGGAATTGAAAATCCAGGTGTATCCTCATCACTCTCAGTGCTTGCAGAACTAGGTACCAGTGGACACCTAATTAGTTGATGTACTTACTCCACTGCTGTTGCCTCACACATCACCAGCTTCCTTTTGACTAAAACAATAAAGGGAACAGTCTGGATATTATTAGTAATTACTTATAAGGGCTCTTTAAGAAACTATGGGGAAAAGTTAACACATTTTAATGATAAAGATACTAAAGCCAATCTTTTTCCCTCCACCTCAGGGGCATAATCAACCCATTTCCTGCCTCTAAAGGAATCAGACCATCTTCACTTCAGTGTGTTCACATAGCTGAAGGGCACACAAAAGCTGTGCTCTGTGTGGATTCTACTGATGACCTCCTCTTCACTGGATCAAAAGGTGCTAGCCACGGAGAGACAGCTTAGTGGTTAAGACTGTACAGTGCTCGTCTGTAGGATTTTAGTTGTTCCCAGCGTCCCATGCAGCTTGCACTGCTTGTACCTCCAGTTTCAGGGATTCTTGCACCCTCTTCTGGCTTCCACGAACACCTGCACTCATGTGCACAAGTCTTCCCAGAAAGGTGTAATTTTCAAATAAAGTTAAAAAGAATAAAGGGTTCTAGCAATCCTCTAATGCTCGTATTATATATTTAAAAATAGCTCTTAGATAGGGTCATTAAAAGGCTACATAATTCAAGTGAGTCTGCTATGCTGGTGTAGTACCTAAACTGTAGAAAATATAAGATCTTTGCTTAGTAGGGAAAGGAGTAAATCCACTGTTTGCATTTGTGAGTGCAGCGGCGAGAGAAGGCCTCTCCCTTCAGTGGTTGACACTGCTCACCATGTTCTAGATTTTGAAATGGACAGTATACAGTTTTATAAAAGATCATTAAAGTATCCAATGTGGTAAAAGACAGTAGCAACCACCACTTCTTACCAACGTGTCAGAGATTGTGAGGCATGATACAAATGTGTATTAATATAATAGCTCCCACGAGGTTCATGCTGCAGCCTTATGTTACGGATGAAGAAACTCAAGAAATTAAAATGCTTTTTCTGTGTTTATTTAGCTAGTAGTTTGAACCAGATTTAGAGACCTCTAATCCTGCACCCTTAGACATTATAAGAAACTGAAACAATAAGGCAAATGCCAGAATCCCCTGACATTTGTTTCATCCTGTTTACCTCCCTTGGCTATGAAATTACCACAGACATTCAAGGATGTACTGTGATTCCCAGTGTGAGATAATTGGAGAGTACCATCATCCTTTGCTGTTTCATTCCCATGGTGGGATGTTGTTTAAATAACTTTTGCTGTTAAAAGAACCCCAAATATTTCATGTTAACAGCATTTCTTCTGCGTTTCTTTGTTTGTTTTAGACCGTACCTGTAAAGTATGGAATCTCGTGACTGGACAGGAAATTATGTCACTAGGGGTTCACCCTAACAACGTTGTGTCTGTAAAATACTGTAACTATACCAGCCTGGTCTTCACAGTGTCAACATCTTATATTAAGGTGTGGGATATCAGAGAGGCAGCAAAGTGCATCCGAACACTCACGTAAGTAGTTTGAAGACAACACCAAGAGTGAATAGTTTTGTTTTTATAAAATATAAGGAAATATAAGACTGTATATATGTATTCGTTTTTTTTAAAAACACTTCCCTACTTCTCAAAGGCTGCTTGAGTGTTCACCATAAAATAACAGACAAAATAAGGAGGCAAAAGTTGAAAATAACAAAGAATGGAATGTGGAAAGGAAAAGACAGACTGGATTAATCAGTTACCTAGTGTGGATTTCCTATTTTCCCTTTCCTAAGTGCTAAGGCAATGCTTGAGCACCCTGTGTACTACTTTAAGGAAGTATGTGATTTAAATAAGAATCGGTCCTTGGAAAATGTATTATTGGTGGCAAGGAAGTATTTGCAACCTTTAATTAGCCTTGAAATAACCGGCTGTGTTTTAGGATGGCACCACTTCCAGATGTTAGGACTACAAGTTGTGCTGGGCAGTCTGGGTATGAGTCTTCTCAGTGTGTGTCGTTATGTCTCAAAACTACAAAACAGATAATTATTATTTGGTTATTAATACAGACTTTTTCCTAATTAACATTGAAGTGAACTCAGTAACTATGTACGTGAGAAAAGGGAACGCTGAATTCGTTTCCAGTAAACAGTAGAGGCTGTTACTGTTAAGAGACAGTTTCTTCCGAAGACACTGGATGGAAACCCTGCGGGGAAATTCTGTAGAAAAAGAACGCCCTATCTCCAGTTAGAAAGTTCTCAGTTTAGGTTACTTGTTAATGTCAAATCAGAAAGACTGGTTTTAATTCAGTATTTTAGATGTCAGCAGGGAAAAAAAAAATTAAAAACATCTCTCTGGGCAAATTTATTGAACGAAAAATAAGCAAACCACAGCTAACTTTTCAAAACTAAAGCACAGAATCCATTAAACAAAAACTGAGAGTAGTTAAAAGGTCCCACCAGAAACCAATTCTAGTATACAAATGAATACAGGTAAGCTAAGCCAGCAGAGGGCTCCTGCCAACTGCAGTAGATTGAGCTGCCTTTGTACATTGCATTATTAGTTGAGATTTAATCTTGGATGTAGAATCATTTTTAAAGGATGTTTTTAGTCATCTCTAACTCAGGGTCTGGGATTCCTGGCATGACAGACACATACACTAAGAGTTTAAGAGTGGGAGGAAGGACTGAAGGAATCAGAGAGGTCAAAAGGACACCACAAGAAAACCTACCAAATCAACTAAGCTTGGCCCATAGGGTCTCACAGAAATGGAACCACCCACCAGAGAGCATGCAATGCATGAGCTGGAACTAGGCCCTCTACATACATGTAACAGATGTGCAGCTTAGTCATCATGTGGGACCCTGAACAGCAGGAGCAGGGACTATCTCTGAGTCTGTTGCCTGCCTTTGAGTCCCTTACAACTTGATAAGCCAAGGGGTTGATATCCATGGGAGGCCTCCCTTTCTCTTAGGAAAAAGGGAGGGGGGGGGGAGCTGCATTGTGATGTAAAGTAAACATATAACTTAATTTTTAAAAAGAATTGAAAAGCAAGAACTTAAGCCATATTGCCTTGGTTTATTCATTCACATAATTTCTCAGTTGGCCAATATTTCCTGTCTACTGGGTGCTGTGCCAGCTGTTGTCCACAGCGAGGCTCTTCGGAGCTCAGATGCAAGCCAAGCTCACTCACATCTGAAGGCATGACTTACACTCTGCTTCGTTTTCTACTTCCTAGGTCTTCAGGTCAAGTTACGCTTGGAGAAGCTTGTTCAACAAGCACCAGCCGGACAGTAGCTATTCCGTCCGGAGAGAGCCAGATCAATCAAATTGCACTAAACCCAACTGGCACTTTCCTCTACGCGGCCTCTGGAAATGCTGTCAGAATGTGGGACCTTAAAAGGTAGAACTTCCTGTCTCTTCCGTATGTCAAATACTACTTTACATACTGACAATGTTGATGCTTGTGAAATGTTTGCTGCATGTCCTCTAGCTCATTTTTGTTGTTGCTTTATTTTGTTTTTGTTTCTGCTTTTGAGACAGGGTTTCTCTGTGTGGTGCTGCTCTGTAGACCAGGCTGGTCTTGAACTTAAGAGATTCACCCACTGCCTGCAGCCTCCAGAATGCTAGGATTAAAGGCCTGTGCCACCACTGCCCATTCTAGCTCACGTTTAAAAAATGTTTCAAACTGTTTTATTTTGTATATAGCAATGCAATTTACATATTCAATAAGGCGAAAGAGGAATGATTTGATAAGATTTAAACAAAACTGTTCTTTTAGTTACTTTGTTAATGTAATAATAATCTATTTTAATAGCAGGATTAAATATAGGTTTAATTTAAAAAGGTGACTAAAAACAGTTTTTAAGAAAGTGTATTATTAATATACTAGACGTTAAGAGCATTGCTGTATTTCAGCAGCTTGCTTTGAGACAGGATTGCCACATATATTCATTGTTACCCTCTGAGAACTGACTGCACACATTAAAAGAAAAAAAAAAGAGTCCTGTTATTTAGCCCAGAGTAGGTTGGGATAACAGCTATGAACCATTATGCCTGGGTAGCATTGTTTATTCTTACACCTGTCAGCTATCTGTTCTAGTCATGTTCAGTCTTAATAGGGACCAATGAAATGACTCGCAGATTTTCTCATATACATGGTTGCACATGGATGTGGATGCATTGGTATATTTGTACATATGTGCCTGGTGTATGTGCATGTGTTGTGTATAACGTGTGTGTGTGTAGAATAAAATAAGCCCACTTCCTCGATAGCTCCGTCAGTGTTGTCAGCAGTGATATTAATGTTTTATTTAGATACAAATCGAGTCACAAAGAAGATTAATTATGTATTTAATAGATGAAGTTTACTTGGAGGAATTAAGATTATCTTTTCACAGTTTCTCAAAATTTGGCACTTAATTTATAAATTATATTAAGCTTTGCGATAAGATCTAAGTATTTCCCAGCTTCTATCCTAGGATGTTGGTTGGGCTGTTTCTAATTATTCTATCCAGAGTTTCAAAAGGCAGGGCTGAAATCTAAAGGAAAATTAATAAACAATATTATGAACAAATATAGATTATATGAGTCTTCTGTCTGGGTACGAAATGCTTTCAACGGTCATTTTATTTCTCTTTAAGGTTTCAGTCTACAGGAAAGCTAACTGGACACCTGGGTCCTGTTATGTGCCTTACGGTAGACCAGATCTCCAATGGACAGGATCTAATCATCACGGGCTCAAAAGACCACTACATCAAAGTATGTATTAGTAGATTTTGAATTACATTTTCTTGAGTGATAGATTCGAAGTAGTCACTAATCTAAGCCCTGTCTCACTTCTCTTTTCTTTCTCCTTGTGAACATTGGAGGTTAATTAGGTTTTTGTTTCACATGAGAATAGGTGTGGATTGTTTCCTGGATCATGGGTAACTTGCCAGGATCTTCAGTGGCTATATTATTTAGAATAGGTACTCCACCTCCTCCAGCAAGTATTAGCTGTCAATTGCTCCTTGGGGAAGGGAAGCGGCATCTTGTGAACGCCTCCTTCATCCATGAAGGGGTGCTGACAGGCTCTACTCTCTAGCAGGTCTTTTTCAGGTAACCACAGCGACTGAGGGTTCATGTCTGCACTGGCCATGTCAAGTCTGGAAGGCAGTGTTTCACCACACCCCGTCCTCTGGCTCTTGCTTTCTCTTCCGCTCTTCTGTGATGTTCCGTGACCTAGATGTCCTTAGGGCTGAGATCATTCAGCAGTCACTGACTCTCAGCACTTTGCAAGGTCACTTTCTCTCAACCAGTCTTCATCCCCCATTTTTTACCCTTTACTTTATTTGTTTGTTTGTAATCTCTTCTTGATTTATAGTTACTGATTTGGTTGTCCTTTTTTGTTGCTTTGAGAAAGGGTCTTATGTAGTTCAGGCTGGCCTTGTGCCCCCTCTGTGGTCAAGAATTATCTTCCTGCCTGTAGCTCCCTATTGTTGGAACTATAGACAGGAACCACCATGCCCAGTATCCTAGTTTGCTTTCTGTTTCTATGATAAAAACCACTGACTAAAACCTACTTAGAGATGTGTAGGCTTTATTTTTTTGGTCTGCTTTATTGGGTTCTTGTATCTACCACCCTTCCAACTCTCCCTCCCACTTCTGCCTAACCCCTTCCTCTAACTCCTCAGATAAGGTGAGCCTCCCCCCTTCTGACTTACACCACCACATCACCCTTTCAAGTCTTAATCCACCCTAATCCCTTCCAAGCCCCGAAGAACACTAGGTAGGAGAGAAAGAAGGTTAGGGGAGAAGAGGGTGCGGAGACTTCTTTAGCCAACTTCTTGGTGGCTAGAGACGTTGCATTCCCTGGGGCAAGTCCAGTCTTCGTCTTCAGACTATCTCCAGCCAGCAACCTAGCAATCCTTCAACAGCAAACACAGCAGCAGCAGAAACCACAGCAGGGGGAGCGGGAGGAGCGGGAGCAGCAGGAGCAGCAGCAGCAGCAGCAAGAGCAGCAGCTGCTGAGCAGCAGTCTCTAGTATTTATACCCTCTCTAGAGTCCCCAGAATTCCAAAAGTAAACTATCCGCAGTTGGCAAAAACACACCTCTTCTAAAGCATGAGACAATCATAGTTAGTGGCTGAGGACAATCTGAAGCAGCCCCATATCCCACACCTGGGATTAAAACAAAAACATGTTCACATGACAGAAATGGGTTTTTAAAGAAACCAAAATTCTCACTACAGGGAAGAAAGAGTTATTTGGATTATAGTGGGATTACAGTCAAACATCAAGGGAATACGAGGTAGGAACTCAAGGCAGGTCCCTTTAGGTAGGAGCTGAAATAGAGGTCACACAAGAATGCTGCTTACAGGCTTTCTCCATTGTTCATTTTTAGCTATCCTTCTTATACTGCCCAGGCTCACCGCCTGTGGATGGTACCACTTGGAATGGGCTCTTCCATATCAATTGTAAATTAAGAAAATGCCCACAGACATGCCCACAGGCCAGTCTGCAGGAGGCAATTCATCAACTGATGTTCCTTCTTCCTAGGTGTCTCAAGTGGACAACCAAGATTAGTCATCAGACTCAATTTTATTTAGTTCTAGGGACTGACACCAGGCTTCAAGCATACTAGGCAAGACCTCTGCCAACTGAGATACATCCAAATTGACTGACTTTGATATTATTCAATCAAGTGGTCTTTTTTAGCCAAGCAAAAGTGAAAAGGTGTGGAGGGTAGCTTTGGGAAGGTGGAGAAGGAATCTGGGATTGAAAACCTACCTAACTGAAACTGAATAACATGATTTATTTCGATTTTAAATGCACTGATACATAATATCTTTAGCTTCGAATGACTCATTTGTTTATTCACACATGAAAAAAAAGTCTAATTGCTTTTCTTGGAGTTTGCAGAAGATGTGACATGCAAACAAAGAGAGTGAGAAATGGCACTGAGAGCATTCCTCGGGGTCATCCCTGCAAAGTTAGTGCAGTTAGCAAATCATTGAAATGCACATTCGTGCTCCTGTGAATGTGCGCATGGAGGAGGCGCTTATTCAAAAGTGGACCGGGGTAACTGCTTTCTTTCTGATTCTCCCTGCAGATGTTTGATGTGACCGAAGGGGCTCTTGGGACTGTAAGTCCCACCCACAACTTTGAGCCTCCTCATTACGATGGTATAGAAGCACTGGCCATTCAAGGGGATAACCTGTTCAGTGGGTCCAGAGACAACGGAATCAAGAAATGGGACTTAGCTCAGAAAGGTCTTCTTCAGGTAATTCAGGAGCTCGGCAAGATGTGAAGTGGCTATTTCAGAACCACACAGGAGTCTGTCCTACAGCTTGGGTTTCTATTTAGATTCTCGTTGTTTAATCAAAGATTTCTCTTAAAGGTATTTTTTAAAACAATTTTATAATCTTTATTATAAAAACAACTTTCAAATAAATTTAAATAGCACATATCGAATTTAACTAGACCCAAAGTCTGAAGAACTGAGTGATCTTCTATAGAGTTAGAATACGCATTAGGGATGGAAGCTGGGGGCTTCACCTTAAATTTTACACTTTCAATATCAAATACAGTTTATGTAGTTTGTCCTCAGAGTATAACTGGGAGAAGGCTAACATTCAACTAATACATGCTAGGGCGGAGTAGAAATTTTATGTGGATCTGTTTATTAAATACAATCACCATGAGGTAGGACAGTCGTAGTTGTTTTTAAATGTACATATGTTTTAAGAAGCACGAAGACTATCTGGAGTCAAGAAACTCCTTAGTCCCGGTAGTGTTTTCTTGAGTCCAATAGGCAGTGGTTCCATTTCCTGCAGAATGCTAGCTGGCTACGGTGTATCTTTTACTACTAGCTCTGAGGGAGAAAAATTAGGTAATAGATAAATTTGTTTATAATTCTTTGCAACTATTTGTTGCTACGTGGATGCATTTTGGAGGGATTACAACTGCTACCCCTTCCCTGCTTTCAAACTCTAAGTGTTGCTTGCTTTTTTCTCTCTCAGCAAGTCCCAAACGCACACAAGGACTGGGTCTGTGCCCTGGGCCTGGTGCCAGGCCACCCAGTCTTGCTCAGTGGCTGCAGAGGAGGCATTTTGAAACTCTGGAATGTGGATACTTTCATACCCGTTGGAGAGATGAGAGGTCATGACAGTCCGATCAATGCCATATGTGTTAACTCCAGCCACGTTTTCACTGCAGCTGAGTAAGTGTCCTTCTGTGGCTTTGCTCTGGGTGGGTTGCTTGTGCTTGCACTTGGCATACTGTAGGCCATCAGCATTTACAAACCCTCAATGCAGGGGGTCTCTCTTTCATTACAGTCATCCTAGCAACTGGTTTAAGATGACTGATTTACTTTTATTTATTTTTAATATTATTTTGCTGTTTAGCCCAAACTGGCTTAGAATTCATCTTCCAAAAGATGGGACTCTAGAGGTGAGCCATCACTCATGGATCCTGAATTAAAATTTTGGATCCACTTGCCGAGCCTTGAGGTTAGGCTAGCTTTCAGATGTTAGGCTACGTCTGTGTTCCCTGGGTATTAGGGAGCCTGGTGTCAGATCTTTCTTGTTGACTTAAAAAAATCATTCATTAATGACTAATTTTGAATTAATCTTTGTCTTCAGAAAAGCAGCTAATTTGCTATTCTTTATATTTAGCACAAGTTATTTTGAACAATCTCTGCTTCTTTGTCCATTTAATATAAGAATGTGGTAGTAGCATATTTCCTCCCTCTGAATAGCAGGATTGACAAATTCCTTTCTTGTTTATCTGACTACTCACAACGAATCTTCTGTGTGCTGGCTCTTAATGTAGACTCTTAGGAAGGGAGCAGAAAGCAGAGCAGACACAACTCCTGCCTTCTAGCCAGAAGCAGAAGAAATAGTAAGGTGACAAACTGAAGTGATGAGAACTCAGCAGGGCTGGGGTTACAAAGCAGAGTGAATATTGAGGGGGACCCTGAGCTGTGTGCTGTAGAAAAGTTGCAGGCAGAAAGCATTCTATGAATTTGTGTTTGATTTTCTTATACAACATTATACGTGTTTTACTTGCATTATTAAAATTTCCTTAAGGGATTTGGGGAACTATTGATTGACATTTCTGCCTCTGTTCATGTGTCTATTTTAAACTTACTGTTTTGTAGTGATCGAACTGTGAGAATTTGGAAGGCCCACAATTTGCAAGATGGTCAAATCTCTGACACAGGAGACCTGGGGGAAGACACTGCCAGTAATTAAACATGAATGGGGGGACGCATAAACTGACACTGTGATGATGCTCTGTGTTCTGTGTTGAAAATGATGTCCTGCACTTATTAATGGAACCAACTGGAAATATAAAGCTGTTCTCTCTTATATGTGTAATATTAATATCTACCAATGCATATATTTCCTAAAATCGATGTATTGCTTGAATCACACTTTTACTGTGGCTGGATTTTTTTGTGCCTAGCTATAAAAAGATACTTTCAAATTGTTTGAGTTGTAAGACACCTGCTTTTGTGACAGTCAGAAGCATATTCAGAGTAAAACACTCCCACCTGTTAACTCAAATGATGTGTTCGTAACTTACACATTTAAACATGCACTGGAACTGTTAATCACACTGTAGTCTGCTCATCCGGAATTTTGTCAGTCTTTAAGGGGTTCTAAATTTCAAAACTCTTTCAATGTAATGGAATAATAAAATGAGGGATTTATTGGTGATTTCTCATAATTGAAATTAGTCTACTAAGAAAGCTAACAGTTTGTGCTAAAATGCTCATGTTTACCTATATTGACCAAAGCTTTCAGTTGTTCTGCATTCTGTGCTCACGATGAAGACGCCACAGAACTGTTGCGTTGTTAGTGCTGGGCATGTGTTCTGTGATGGCGAGCTGTTGATTTCCTAACAGAAAGATATTTTGATCTATTTTCCTATGGAATTATTTCTATTATCTTTTAATTTGTTTTTAATTTAATAGTAATAGCTCCTTTATCTTTTGTCTGATTTTTATATGCTGCTAAATATATTTTAAATATACTGTGTTTGCACACGTCGGTAGCTATGATGTGTTTGCGCACATCGGTAGACTGTTATCACTTGTGGTGGGAAACAATGTAAATATAGGTGAATTGTAAAGAGAGACTATCTTGCATTATGACTGTATGAACTTCTAAATGCTGTTTGATTAGGTTTTGTTACAAGATGTATAATTTATCTGTCTACTCAGAATATTAATTTGTAAATTCTGCAAGTTTAATTTTATGTAATGGCAAAATCTTTTGAAATTATTGTCTTGTGTTATTTTTTTTTTGTCCTGAAAATATTTGTTTGTAAATGAAAGGTTAGCTAGTGCTTAAATAAACACGTTGCTATGAATTGTTTTCATTCTGTTAATTTTTTAATGATTGTTAGAAAAGTGCAGTGTTGGTACATCTTTTTTGTCCATGTGTGGTGATGAGGAAAGCTTGTCTCACTGCACCTTTCTTTGCTCCTGAGATATGAAATAGTTCTGGATGAACAGTGGAAATGCTATTTAAAGAAACAAAATCAATTTATGTGACTTAGTGCTTTGAACATAGATAATAATACAACAAATTATTAAGATAAATGTGAAGGCAGCGACCATGCCTCCTGAAAGAAAAGGGAATGGACAGGAACAAGATGGCAGAGTAGTCGGAAGCTGCAGACAAGACTTCAAGGCCCAAGCTCTGTGCTATATTTTTTCACTTAGGTCCAAAATATTACCTTTTTTAGTATGTTGAGCTGTACATTTATTTCTCTATCTTCCTTTGTGCATTTGTATGGTGTTTGTAGGAAAACATGTTTTTTTCTTTAACTGAGGGACATATTTTCCTGGTCCTCAGCAAAAGCAGCCAGAGAGCCTAACCACTGAGCTCCAGTTCCAGGCTCTGTTCTTGTTTTTTTTTTTTGTTTTTTTTTTGTGATTTTTTTTTATAGCTTTAAAAAAATGTATGTATAAAGATGGTTGTGCCTGAACACCACACAAAAGTAGGTGAGGCATCAACAAAATACCAACCAAAACTGAGCTGTCATCTCACCTCTGTTAGAATGGCTATTGTAAGACTTACAAAGAAGGAATGCTTAGTAGAAGTGTGTGTGAATTATTCCAGCCACTCTGGGAAATAGTATACAAACTCAAGACACTAAAATTAGCTGGGTGTGATGGCAGAGGCATGTAGTCCCAGCACAGGGAGGCAGAGAAAAGGCCCTGAGTAAGTTCAAAGCTAGCTTCAGTGACCAGCCAGACCATTCCAAAGTAAAGGGCCAGAGAGAGAGGCTCAGTGATAGAATGAACAATGAGCATGTGTGAGAATCCAGCACTAAAAACACCAACAAAAAGGGAACAACCTGTCCCCCACAAAACCCAACAATACATCAAAACAACACCCCAAAGAGAAATCTAAACTGTATAATCCAGCTATACCACTCCTGGACATATGCCTGAAGGAAATTCTCACAGCAGTTGTGACTTGAATAAAAATGGCCCCTGTGGACCCATATGGCCCTGTTGGAGGAAGTGTGTCACTATTGAACATTCTTTGAAGTTTCAAATGCTCAAGCCAGGGCGAGTGTGGCGCTAACCTCCTGCTGATCTGGATTTAGAACTCTCAGCTATGTCTCCATCACCACATATGCCTGTGTGTTGCCATGTTTCCCGCCATGGTGATAAAGGACTAAATTTCTGAACTGGAAGCCAGCCCCAATTAATATTTCCTTTATGAGAGTTTCTGTCATCACGGTGTCTCTTGACAGCAATAAAGCCTAACTAAGATGGCAATCATTAGAATTTCTAAGATATGGTTAGTGCCTTTCAGCACATGGAGAAATAAAACAGCATACCTACACATGGAGAAGATTGAAGTCACATCATTCGCTAGGCAACGAATGCACATGAAGTCATCATAGTAAGGGATAGGAGCCAGACACAGACAAGTATCATATGGTTTCATAACAGAACAGCAGCAGAAAAGTTGTTTTGTTTTTTTTTTCTTAAGGTTACTTGAGAACATACTAGGGAATCAGCGAATAGGAGAAAAAGAAGAGAGAGGAGGAGAAGAGAGGGGGGCCAACTAGGGAGGAAGGATTTAAGCAAAGCTATGTGTGACTATGGAAATGTAACAAGGACACCCTTTGGTCTGCAAAGTTATTATGAGTTCAGTGACTGTGATTTTAAATTTAGGAGAGGCAAGGAGGTACCCAATTTGGCCTACTGCTATGTAATTTTCCCTTTCCTGCTAAGAGTTGGGAGAACACTTATCCTTTTTGAGTCTGAATTTTAAGATTCTTTTCCATAGTAGTCTAAAAAAATAGCATGAGCCCATGTAGTGAATGACTTATGTCAAACATTCTAGAAGTGTTTTGTGCATAATACAACTGGATTTTGCATACAGAACACAAACTAGATATACAGAGGATTCACCTCCATGGCTGTTTAGCACTGTTCATCACAGGAAGACACCACTTACTCTAGACATTTTAAATATGTGTACAGCCTAAATCTAACAATACAATGGCAAGTTTGCCGCCATGAAAGTAATAGGTACTCAAGGGGTTAGCTTCTCCAGCCTGAACAATGGTACTTGCTTAGCCTTTGCTTTTTGGAACTGGAGGTTAAAATAGGCTCTAGGTAACAAGGCCAGTTCAAAATGCTGAATTTCTACCTTTAAAACTATTAGTTTCTTGGAGAGGTATTGACTTCTTGTATTGCAATTAAAAATTCAAACTTTGAGACCCCATAATATATTCTAACCATACTTTCAATAGTTTCTCTAGAACTAATAACCCATTATTCTGTGAATATAAATGAAATTTCTGATTTGAACTTTGCTTAGTTGAGATTTCCTTATGCTGTCTTCAGGGTCCAAATCATTAGCAGTGGCCATCCCTGTTAAGACACTGCCCTCATGCCATTACACATTCAGGTGGTGGGGCCACAGAGAGAGTTTAACAGTAGCTCCGATGCTTTCTCCCCACTGTTGTGCCTGATTGAGGAAACAAATGAAGGCAAGTTAGATGTACAGGATCTTAAAACGCTTGCCATCCGCATGGGCTACTTGCCACCACTGAACAGCTTCCTACTGAAGTCATTTCTCTTTATGAATTGCCCTCCTAACTCTTGATGCCAGCCTCTCCTCTTGAGCCTAGAGTGGAATGTATCTTAGAAATGGCTCTATACAGCTACAGAAAACAGACTATGAATTGTAATTTAGTGATAAAAAAACATCCTCACTGAATGAATCTATTTGATGTGGTTAGTGTGTGTTGAGACCATTTCCCATGGAAGTGGTAAACAAAATGGAGACATCACGGTCCATGTGATGTAGCTATAGGTGTCCATCTAGTAGACAAAAGCTACCGCCATGGGGTATGATTTTGGGCATTGACACTGGCTATACAACGACCAAATCCTATTGTCTTGGAAATTTAGGAACTGTTTGCTTCTCCTTATAGCTCCAATAAGTTCTTTTCCTGATTTAACTGCCCAAGTTGTTTGATGGTCTTACAGCTAAGACAAGACATGGAAGGTCCTGGGAACAGAGTTTCCAGCCCCTGGAAGTGGCATAGACATCAGCAACAGAGAACCAACAACTTGAAATGATTTTCTTGTTCAGCTTTTACTTCAGATGTTGCCTTGGGGTCAAGCAGCCTCACCTCGTTCATCTTAGAGGAAGGTCTCTAGGTCTGCCAGGTCTTTTCAGTTAAGGATGCTTTTAAGTTCAGATTACTGCACGCTTCGCAGGAGATTGGTCATCTGAGGACAAATTGCACTTATAATGTCTTGCTTAAAAATCTTTTTGTGACGTATTATTCATTATTTCTTGTATTTGACATTGATATCCCCTACAAATAAATCAGGAAAAGGCTTTCGTTTTTGTTGGTTGGGGGGTTGCCATTTGTTTTGAGATAGGGCTTCACTATGGGAATCAGGTTGCCTCAAAAATATGATCCTCCTGCCTCTCTGCCTCCCAAGTACTGGGATTGTAGGGCTATGCTACTGTACCATTTGAGGTTTTGTTTTGTTTTGTTTAATCCCAAATAAAGCAAAGATATACATAGATCTCCCCATGAAACGATCTTTGACTTATTAAGGAAAGTGTTTTCTGGGACAAGAACACTCTAATTTCTGAACATGGTTTGAACAACCCTAAAGAATCAGGGTGCGAAATGGCTTGAACAAATGGTATGAACAAAAAAACTAGACACCCAGCTTCAGCTGAAAAAAAAAAAAAACAAAAAACAAAACAACTAGATAAAACTTCGAAGCTTTGCTTGGTGTTGGGGACTTACAGACATGTGCAAATTGCCTTGTCTTTCATTGTTCATGGGAGTTTCTTGCTACAATACAAAATCAAAGTTCAGCCTAATGCAGAGAAAGAAGGGGCAGCCCCTGAGACACACGCGTACACCACAGGATTTGGGAATCCGTTCTACTCTTTGTAGTCCAAGTGGCACCAGGAAAGCTCAGGATTGGTCAGAATAGGCAGAAGCCACTGCTTTACATGTCAACTGCATTAATCTGTCACCCGGAGGGCCGGCTAAAGCACACAGTGTCTGGTTCCCATCCTCCCAGACTTTGACTCACAAGAATGTGTCTGTCTCTTGCTACTGTACTTCCCGTTAACTCAGGCACTACGGGGAGAGCCTTGGCCTTGAGACTCAATGCTCTGAGGGGATTCTGTTCCTCACAGCACTGAGAAACAGTTCAGCAGAAGCACTTTAAATCCACTGAAATGCTGTGTTTTTCTCACAGGTGCTGTTGGTCTGGCCTAGTTTTGGCTCTATCTGAGGGTGAGTGTTACCACGTTGTGACTGTAAAAGGTTAGCTGCACATGCCTGTGGCTCCCACCATCCCTGGAGGCCATGTGTGAGAGCGATGTCGCCTTCAAGTAGTGACAGTGATAGCAGCTTGGGAAGACCCCACATCAGTACACGATTCCCCACTGTGAGAGAGTGCCAGTGTACTTGGTCAAGTGTCTTGGGCCTGGGGTTTCTTCTCTCATCTTTAGGGTGCTGTTATTACCCCCATGTTATCAGTTGATGTCTGCTTAAAGGAACAATTTATTGAGAGACAATTTGGAGGGATTTAATAGTTCCAGGATCAGCTTTCTGAAAAGTACTGTGCCTAAAACCCCTGGGCCAGGTTTCACTTACCTTTTATGTCAAACACATAGAAAGCCAAAGATTGTTTTCTCTCTTTCTGAGAGGTGATGCTTGAATTCTATCATTGAGAAATAGTAATGTGAAATAAAAGTGCAAAGGAAAGAAAAAGAGGATAGGAATTTCAGAAACTATAAAAAGTATAATGAGTTATGGACCTGGTGACTTGAGGAGCTTGGACTTCGCCTCCCCTGAGGAAGCTGTGACATGCTTCTGCTTATGTGACAAACTATCCTGTTGTTAATGGAGGGGAGGGAACAAACCTTTTATGTAGCAAAACTTATTAGTGGCCATTGGGATGATCCAGTGGGCATGGTTCCCAGGCATAAAGTATGCACCAAACTTGCAAATGGAAAGAAAGCTCACGGTTGGAGGATTCCTAAGGGTCTTTTGGATGTGGCAGTACATGGGTGACAGAAGATCATGTGGCTCTGCCACAAGTTAGTTTGATGCTTAGTGTCCTGAGAGGAAGGAGAAAGAAGTTAAAATACGGAAGCCATCCTGGACACCTCCATTTTTTACTGTACAGCCTTACCTTTCCTCCAACCCCGCTTCTACTCCATGATAACATGCCTTGGATTCGAGCCTTCTGTGGTTGGATTAGTTATTTTTCTGTTGCTGTGATAGAATTTAATTACAAAAGTCAACTTCGGGAAGAGAAGGGGTTATTTTGCTTCGCAATCCCAGAGGAGAGGGCATCTGTCATGGTGTGGAAGGCACGGCAGCAGTGGAAGGTCACGGGAGACAGTTATTGACAATAACACTGATTAAGCCATTTAACTTCTAAGGGTTTTTATTGATGGCCAGACCAAGAGCTGGCTTGTGCCTCTGAAAATCTCTTCAGGGATGCAGAGTTTTTAAAGGTAAGTACCATGAAGACCATAATTTGCATCAAAGTTAGATGAGGACCAGAGTAACCTTGAAATGTCATTCCTGGAAAAGTATAGTAGTTATTTTAGACCTGACTTGACAGTTATTTTGGTTAATACACAGTCAAGGCTGTGAAAATCTCAAATGTGTTGCCAAGGCAGATGTGACCATTGGGGGAAGAGGTCTAGCAACTGTCTAAGCAAATACAAAATGGAGATGGAACAGGACAGCATTGACCTAGTCATCTCAGCAGGAGCATAAGGCTGCTGGGAGCCAGGAAGCAGAGTGATCACACTTCATCATGCGCTGCAGAAGAAGTGAACACAAAGCAGACCAGGCTGTAAAATCTCAAGCCATGTACTTCGCCCAGCCAGCCTCCACCTCCTAAAGGTTCCATTGCCTTCTTAAAGAACACCATCAACCAGGCGCCAAGCACTCAATTGCATGAGTCTATGGCAGACATTACCCATTCAAATCATGGCCGTCATCTGTTCCTGTCACACTTTCAAATGTCTCTAGAGTGGTATTTCCAAGCCAAACTATATCCAAGTTCCCTATGCTTAGAAGGACTTGGAGAATTCCTGTGCTTCTCAACAACAGCAAAAAGGCCTCTGGGACCAGCCTGTCATAAACTTCTGTCCTCTGCTTAGAATCCTTAGACTCTTAACCCTCTTATCAGAACTTACTTCAGACATGACCCCCTTATGAAGTCATGTACCATTACCAATACCAAGTAATGGTACACCTCACCAGGGAACATCTTTGAGACTGGACTGTTTTAAATTTCTTAAATTTCCTTTATGTGTGCGTGTATGTGCCCACTTGTCTGTGTGTGCGTCATGCACACTCAGGGTCCTATGGCAGCCAGAAGATGGGGTCCTGGAATTGGAGATACAGACTGGGAACCAAATCTCCATCCGCTTCAAAAGCAGCAAGTGCTTTTAACCACTGATCCATCTCTCCAGCCTGAGCCGGCTATACTTGTGTTTGAAAGGTTATTAATTATTAACTCAGTTTATCTAAATTAAAAGGATTAATCATTTTCTCCCTGTAAGGGTCTTAGCAGGTTTTGTAAGTCATTGCTCAGCCATGCGTGCTGGCACGTGGCTCCCAATATTCAGCAGTGCCATTGTGACTAGATCTCTTAGATGATCCCATCACAGAGGTGATTTCTGAGTTAGAGCTCAGATTTGAAACTGTTTCCATGGGGTGTTCTTTCAGGGAATAAACAAGGGACATAGTCCTCCTTTTTTCATTCTTGTATGTATGTATGTATGTATGTATGTATGTATGTATGTATGTATGTATGTAT
>NW_026596085.1:9651823-9681294 GCF_907164565.1 Psammomys obesus
TATGTATGTATGTATGTATGTATGTATGTATGTATGTATGTATGTATCTCTCTATCTCTCCATCTACTTATCTAGCTACCTAGCTATCTGGTATTGGGGATAAGAAAAAGTCTATCACATAACATAATGGCAACAACAGATCACATGTGCCTAAAAGTGTCGAAAGGGGAACTGTAGTGATACAATTTTCTAAAAATATCTCTTGACCCCAAAGAGATGGAAACCTTCTGGACCTTGCAGCCAAGTCGATAGCATTCCTTGATTTACCGTAAGACCATACTTGATTTACCGTACACGACTTGCTATATGTACTTGGTCTGTTTAGCTCCAACTTGCCTTTAACAACTAACCAACCTTACTATACCTTAGCTTTTCTGTGTAAAATCACCTTTTACAGCCTAAGATGACCACATTAACCTTAATCTTGAAGGGTCGGGTGGGGGAGGACAAGCAGTGGCAATTGAGAAAAAGAAAATTTTTCATGGTCATAGTAATGTAAGACCATGTTCTCCAAAACTTTGTAGTTTACTTAGAAACTTTACTCATCCATTAAAACAATTTGAATTCCTACTCTCTGAAATCTCTATTTGGTGTCTGCATTAAACAGAAAAAGTTATAATACTAATGATAAAACGACAGTTTCCCGGATGGTTCTGCTGAGCATCTAGTGTTGATATCCACAGGCTCAAGAGATAAGTCACTGGCGTTGGCTGACTCTCCTGGCACATTCCTATGCTCTGTGCTGACAGTGAGATTGGGGGGTAGGGGGAATCCGACTCTTTTAACAGAAGAAAACAAAATAATTTTTTGGTTGTTAACAAAAATGAGACAAAAAAAAATGCAGAGGAGTTAAAAGGACATTTTAACAAACTTGCCAAGTTTTCCCTAATTACAGATTTTGTGGTAGACGCATAAATTAAAGCTCTCCATAAACTTCAACTGCGTATTGGCTTTGGCTTACAAGAACAGGTTTGCCTTGTGTGATGGGGTTGCTGACGTTTTGTGTATGCTCTTTAGCTGAGGACGGTTCAGTCTCCCAGTATCGACCCGGAGCTCTTCAACGATCAGACAGGCAACGTTGACGGCACTTGAAGCAATTTGCTCTACGGCATGAGAGATTATGGGGAGGAAAACAATGTGGAGAAATAGCATGACCGTTGGGATATGCTGACCTTTCAGTTTGTGATTCCAGAAAGCTGTTTTGTGGTTTCTTGATAAACTACCGAGCGTTCTTACCCGTGACTTTTTTTTTAAGAAACATTCTAAGGAACACTTTTCAGAGATTCCACTAGGGGGCAGTGATGTCCCCTGCCATGTTGGTGATTGAGGCTAGAAAATTCATTAGCCTGTGTATGAACTTCAGTAAGTGTGCACGGGGAACATTAATGTATCATGACTGCCCACAGACATTAGGGCATATTTGGAACCAAGTTTCCGCAGAGGACAGAATGCTTAAATAGCATGTGGACAGCGGAGTGACCACTTTGAAATCAGCTGTCACATTTGGTTAAACTGAGTAGCAGTTTGAGCAGTTGGCTGACTTGGCGTTCCTTAATTCTCAGTGTTTCTGTTCAGCCGTCTCAAGAGGTGGAAAGACTGCTTTGGCAGAAGGCACCTGTCCCATGAAACTACAGAGGCGAGGTTTCTAGAATGGGTGACAAGGGGCAGAGGATAGCTTATGAAGCACTCAGATTTTTTTTTTTTTTTTTTTTAGTTTAAGTATTTTTTTTATTTTTTATTAATTACACTTTATTCATTTTGTATCCCCCATAAGCCCCTCCCTCCTCCCCTGCCGATCCCACCCTCCCTCCCCTTTCTGCATGCATGCCACTCCCCAAGTCCACTGATAGGGGAGGTTCTCCTCTCCTTTCTGATCTTAGTCTATCAGTTCTCATCAAAAGTGGCTGCATTGTCCTCTACTGTGGCCTGGTAAGGCTGCTCCCCCCTCAGGGGGAGGTGATCAACGAGCAGGCCAATCAGATTATGTCAGAGGCAGTCCCTCTTCCCATTACTAGGGAACCCACTCAGATTTTTTAACGAATTCTTCTCATTAATTTTACCTTAGCTTGTCAGGAGAGATTTGGCTGCAAGAAGAATGGAATTGCATTTCTGATAGGGGAGTCTGGCTGGCATTGATCTTAATAAAACTGGAAGAAGCTGGGGGGGTATAGTTTAAAAGAGGGTGGGGGATTGTGTCCTGGAAGGTGAAAGCAGGAAGTAGCTCGCTGTAATCTGCCCTTTACAGGTGCTCTGCCATTAATTCTGTGGAATCTTCAGTAACTCACTTGAGCTGTCGAGTCAATGTCCCACACTAACTTTCTCCTTTGTTCTTAGGAAGGAACTCCATCTTTTAGCAGGTAAGGGTTGTGACTTATCCAACAAAGCCTCAGCTAGCTGTGCCAACTGTCAGTCAAATCCTGAGGACTGACCATATCTGAGAGGAAGCTAAAATGCCACCTGGGAGAACCTCAGTTTTTCCTTCTCTCTGCCAACAATGCTCAAAAAATTTACAGCATTTTTAAGAACGGCAGGAGTCTTCAAGCTCTGTGTTCCCAGATATGCAGAAATTGCCTGCCTAAAATTCAGTCCCTAAAAGATACCTATGGAGGAAACAAAACAAAACCACAAACTCTGACCTGGAGGCCAGAGTGAGCTGGGTCTTCTACTACCTCAAGCAATTACTCCTCATAGCCCCAACTCCGGTCTTCCATCTGGCTACAGACTTCCCTCTCTACCTAAGTGAAAAAGAATAACTTTGAGAATGCTCAGGGACCCACTGAGCAACACATTGTCTACCATAGTCTGAGGTCTGGCCTTGTTGTGGTAGGTGGCCAGCATGCCCAGAGCTAGAGCCACAGTCACACTGTGGGTTCCAGAGGTGGCTAAAGTGAGCTTGGAAATGATTTGACTGTGCTATCTGCACATAATACAGTAAAACTGTTAGAACTAAAAAGGAACCTCTGCATAACAGACATAGACTCTAAAATACCAGAACTTAACCTGGGTTTGTCCAGCTACTCAAATAGAAAAACTGGCCCTCCCTCAATCACACTTTCTTTGTTCCAGAGAAAGACAAAGATGACAAAAGGCCCAGGCATGACTGTGAACAAATGATTCTACAAACTTTGGTGAACAGCGAAGACTTAAACTCCCTCAGAAAACCCTGATTCAGTTGCATGTAGAGATGAGAGCTTTTTATTAAGCTTGAAGGCTATCAAGTCACATATACTATAGGGATTCCTCCTGACATTCTGGAAAGCATGGTCCTTCCTCCAGGGACTGAAACTCAGTTGGCTGAACTAACAGCCCTAACGGGAGCTCTAGAATTAAGTCAAAGCAAGAGGGTCACCATATGTGCTGTTTCTAAACATGTCTTTTCAGTTCTCTTTGCCCATGCCTTCTTCTTGCTGTCAGCTCCCTAGTCACTATCACCAAGAAATGGAATTACTGTTTTCACCCATGTTTCAACCCAAGCAAGTTACAGGCGTCCATTGTAAAAGACATCAAAAGGGGACATAGGAGGTGAAGAAGGACACAGGAGGGCTGACAATGGCATCAAAGCAGCAGCTAATCAAGTTCTGACCATGGTGCCTCCATTGGGGGTGACCCCAGTGCTCTTCTGAAGAAATAGTACAGAAGCACAGAAGAACAGATTATCATCCAATCACCAGAGCAGTTTAGGAGGATCTCTAAACTGGAAAATCGCTCTTATCTGCCACAGGTAGACAGAAAAAAATGATGGAAACTCTTGAAGCTTTTCTTCCGGGCAAAGCTAGAACTCGACAGCTGATGAAAAAGTTCATTTTGGGAGAAAATCACTAAAACAACTGACCCGACAGTGAGGGCAAGTGAGGGCTTGCTCCCCAGAAACACAAAATACAGGATCCTACTCTGAGGAAGAATGACAGCTAGGTTTCATCCACAAGTCTCTAAACATGTGGGCAACCAGTTACTGTTAGTGTGGGTGGACTTTTCACCAACTGATGGGAGACCTCTCCATATGAGATGGAGAAGGCCTCTGACTGAATGGAGCCTTAATTCGGGAAATCACCCCAAGATTTGGACTGTTATGGAGACTTCATATTGCTAATGGACTTGACCTTCACAGACTCAGTGACAAAACAGGTGCCACCTGTCTCAAGAATACAATTTAATATCTGTTGTGCCTAGAGACCTCAGTCCTCCAAGACGGTAGAATGAAATTGCCACGAGCTCTTCAGGGAGCATCCCTGGAACTTGATTCAAGAATCTAGCTTCCCTGGGACTTCTGTATTCCCTTTGGTCTTGATCCAAATTAGAATCTTACTACTCTGGTCTGAGCCCCTGTGAGAAGCTGTAGGGAGCCTTTTCTCGCCAATGACTTCTTACTATTAAGAAACTTAAAACCAAGCTGTGTAACCTTTTGGGCTCATTGCTGGTAGTCTCTCTGTCCTGCGCTGTCTAAGGACTCCCAACTCCAGAGAGGCTTCCTCCTTGTGAACAAGAAGAAAATTTAGACTCTCCTGAAGAGATCAGCCAACATACTGATGCCACTGGAAGCCCACCAGAACGCCTCACTGTACAGGTTGGTATTTCTCTGGCCGTCATCTCCTTTCTTCTTTCCTGCACTGTTATCTGGTAACAGCTTCCTTCAGTCTGTATGCTTTGTTAATGCCTGGGCAAACTAGGTTACTCTGTAGGATTACTTTTCCTGCTTGTCCTAATTTGTGGTTTACTACCCTTTGAGTCCACTGACCATGGGATTAAAGAGGCTTCTCTCTTGAGAACCTTTAGGCTTTAGGTAATTACGTCCATTTCTGACACAGCTCCAACACCTGGAAGAAACCAGTCATCTTGTGTGTTGGGAGAAGAAAGATAACCTCTTGCAGCTTACCCCACTATTCTCTCTCTTCTGTAACCACTTTGTGGTGGATTGAATAAGCATGGCCCCCATAGGCTTGGTCGTTAAGGGAGTGGCCATACTTGACAGGAACTAGGTGGCCTTGTTGGAGTAGGTGTGATATTATTGGAGGAAGTGTGTCACTGGAGATGGGCTTTGAGGTTTCAAATGCCCAAGCCAGGCCCAGTGGTTCTCTCTTCCTGCTATCAGCTGATCCAGCTACTTCTTCAGCCTCGTGTCTGCCTGAATGCTACCATGTTCCCTGACATGATGATAATGGACTACCTCTTGAAATGCAAGCAAGCCCCAATTAAATGCTTTCCTTTGTAAGAGTGGCTGTGGTCATGGTGTCTCTCCACAGCAAAAGAACAGTGACTAAGGCACATTTTAAAACCCATAGTTCTAAGAAAGTGTCTCCTCTCAGAACCTCTTCTACTTCCCAACCAGTAGGAGGTTCTATCACTTTCTAATAAGTAGCTGGTTGCATGCTCTTTCTTCTGAGTTCACAGGTGACAATCCTCGTTACCTATGGGACAAAATCCTAGGCATCACAGACCATAATTAACTAATGGGCCTGTCAATCACCTGGAGACTAAAATTGCCCATTCCAGAACAGCCAAGCAGCATGAAGTACCTGCCGACATCTTAGGAGGACATGAGAAGCGACAACTGTGCCATTTGTAGATGCCCCAGAGCCCCTCTCTTTGCACAGTTGCTTACAGACCCTGTAGACCCTTGCTACTTGGGCTGCCTCGGGAAAGCTCATTTTCCTTGCTGTTTTTCTACCTTCCTTTTATGACATTTATCAAAATCCTGAGCCTGTTTACCTTACACTCGGCATTCTTTCTGGTCACTCATAAACTTCTGCTGCTTAGCTGCCTGCTTTCTTGTCCTCCGATATTAAAAGCAAACCTCTTCTCTTCCATGTAGCCATCCTCCTTGTGCTGCCAGCTGCTAGGCTCTCCAGCTTCCCTACCCTGTTGCTGTTTTCCTCTCGAATTCCAACCTAATTGACCTTGAATTTCCCTTTGACTCTGTTTTAAATTCTTTCTATCGCTACAAAACCTGCAAGAAGTATTCTTTGTTCCCTGCCAACCCTACTACACGGACACTTGCATGTTATATTTCTTGCTGAACTGTTTCTGGTATCTAAGAAATGGAATAACCCTGGATGGCCATCAGCACATGAATGCATTAAGAAAAGGTGGCACATATGCACAACAGAGTTTTATTCAGCTGTAAGAAAAATGAAATCATGACATTTGCCAGAAAATAGATGGAAGAAAGTGGAAGTCACCAAGCCAGACCAGAAAGATAACCACACAGAGATTCTAATCCTAAATTTTAATGTGTGTGGGTGGGTGTGTCTGTCTGTTTGTCTGTTTGTCTCTGTGTGTGCATGTATATGTAAACTAAAGTTCCCAGAAAGAAACCAGACTGACATTGTACATTTGTGCAAGCTGATTGACGGAATAGAACTTCAGTAACTATGCAGATGTTGAAATTCTGCAGAGCTAGAACAAATATCTTGAGATATTTTAACCACCCAGAGGTGGGGTAAATTGCCCACCTCTCTGTATGACATCAGCTCCCCTAGTTTCCATTAACCAAAGCTAAGAATATCATCGGATAACATCCAAGCCTTAGATCAGAGATTTATCATGCAGCCGAAGCCCATCTGCATGATGTTTCCACCAGAATATTTGAAAAGTATGTTTTGTGAATATCTCTGTTCTATTTTTCTAAAATTTTTATGAAACTATTATCACATTATAATATGGCATTTGGAATAATTTAAATCTGTCTTTCCAGGCCATGGTCATTCATATTTGGATACATAATAAACAATTTTGTATTCCTTTTGAGGGGAGAGCTATGTTTTGATTCCCTGTGGTTTGCTGAAAGACTACCCTTCCCAGCTTCCCTTGCGTACCACAGAAGTTACTTCCTGTCCTGTAAAGGGCCTCATCCCATCTTCCTGTGTAGGCGTTTTGGCCATCCTCACATGTGGTTGACCAAATGCTCCCTTGTGGATAAACATCTGCCTGTTTAAGGTTAGACCATACCCCTTTCTGCCTTCTGTCTCTCCACCCGCTGCCTCTTCAATAATCTAACGGAAGCGAAGAAGAGAGGGAGATGGAGACGGAAGAAAAAAAAAGATCAAATAAAATAGAGATTATCTATGAAAATTCTATAAGGAAAACACTTACTTCGTGTGCTAACTAACAACCAAATTAAAGACAGCCCTGTAGTTTCACTTTCCTGTTAGCATTCCTGATGGGTTTTCACTTTAGTTGGCGCAAAGCTGAGTTTATTCTAGCAGTAATGGGCCCTTGAGGTCCTTAGCCAATCACTTCTTTTTACTCAATTTTTCTCCCCTCAACCGCTTGCTCCTTTGGCGGTGGTTGCTCTAGTGTTCTTGATATTACTCTGGCCTGCCCTACACTCATCTGCCTCGGAGCTTTCCTGTTTGCTGCCTTCTCCCTACCTACGTCAGTCTTCCCATAGCAATCCACATGCATCATTCCTGTCTCTCTCTCTCTCTCTCTCTTTTTTTTTTTTTTTTTGTATTTTTAACTCATGCTCTCTATTACTATCTCTGGCTGCCTTGCTTCAAATTCCAACCCCAAATGCCTTATCAATTACTTTTTTTTTCTTCTTAGTATCTGATCTTCTATATCTATGTTTTCCTTGAAAAGTTAAGTTTACTTTTACCTTCTTTGGGTTTCGCGTGTATAATACACCATATCAGTGTGTTTGTCTCGTGCAGCACTGTTTAATGACACAGCTCTAGACAACAAACCTACTGCATCTCTCAAAAGAAAGGACTGAATAAACAAAACAAAACAAAACAAAAAAACTCACCCTGCTTTCTAAGGAACAGAAAGGACACAGGTAGAAATTCAGTTTCTGACAAATAATCAGCATGTGCGTTTTTGTTTGTTTGGTTTTCCTCGAAGAAACTAAATAAAAGGTAGAAACTAGACTTGGGCATTGTCGCTCCACACTGCTGCGTAAAATAAGTCCCGCGGGGTGGGAGAAAGGCAGTCAGCATTCCCACGGAGCGGTGGATTTTGTTCTTTAAGTGAAAAAGAACTGCATCTTTACCTCCCGGATGTCCTGAAGCTGAAGTACGGTTTACTTTCATCATCACCATTTTCTGCTTCTGACTGACGATTCTCACAGTCATGAGAAGCCAGCAGGGAATTCCCAAACAGATCAGCGCTCAGACGTGGCAGTGCTGCCCTCAGCCCCGGGGCATGCTGGGAAGTTTTAAGCCGATTTGCCATTGGTTTGTTTTTTATGTCCAGTGTCCATTTTCACTTTTCCCTCTCCTGTCAACTGTTTTAAAATTTAATTTCTCATTCTGTTCCTTGCATAGTGAATAGTAGTAAGCGTCCAGGCATGTCTATCTGCATGTCCTGACATATTTTACACAACAGATCATGTAATAATTCCTGTTTCCATCCTTTGGTGGTTTCCGTGTCAAGCTGGGAAACATGACTGAATCTCCTTTTCACGCTTGTTCACTGGTAATTAGTAATTTGGATCAAAGCGTAAGACAGAGCTTAAACATAAGGCCCACTTACTGGGTGGGCCTTTTACCAACAACGAACTTCAGCTTTGGCAGCCACGCGTTTCCTCCAGAACTGATTCACTTTAAATGGTGGCCTTCTTTCTGTTTCTTGTTTGCTTTTCTTGCATGGGGGTGGCTTGTCCACTGTGAAAAATCTCAGCACGTTCGTTCTGTGCTCTCTATGATCCGCTAGAGATCAATTAGCCACTAAAACTGCAATATTTCTAGAAACCACGCCCAATTCTTACACATTTTGAGATATATTAAGTTCAATTCTAGAAAAAATACTAAAAGAGATGCTATGGAACAATATAAATAAAATCGAATTTGTGATTAGGGAATGTTGAGATTGCGTTAATTCCCTTCTGTTTGCCAATGAGTTAGCTAGGGTGTTGCAAAGACACAGAACCATCAGGGTATGTATCTGTGGACACATGTGAACATACATGTCTGTACACACACAGTTACACATATGCATTATAAAGACTCAACTCACACTTACAGAAGCGGACAATTCACAGCACACAGGAGAGCTAGGGGATCTGGCAGCATGAGGTTTGAAAGTTTAACCATCTTGAGACCCAAGAAGAATTAATATTTCAGTTTGCCTCCGAGGCAGGAAAAGACAGATGTCCCATGTGGAGCCCAACAGAATGTCTTCTTATTCATGGAAGGATGAGTCTTAGTCTCTTCAGGCCTTCGGCTGTTTGGATGGCCACTCACATTCTCAAGGTCAATCTAGTTTGCTCACTGTTGGCTATTCATGCCCACTCAAGTGGCAAGAAAAGCCTTCCCTGCCAAGAACTCCCTTTGTAAACTTTGTAAACCCTCAAGGCAGGAAAGTGAACAAGTCCTTAGTTCCAGCAGCCAGGCCCCGCCCCCCCCCCAGTTTCCCTAACTGCCCTGTTATTTTCTAACAGTTGTAATTGTTATTCATTCCCAGACTCAATGTAGGAGAGCGCCCAGACCCCACCCTACAAGAAAAATCTCACCAATCCCTGAACAGGAAAATCCACCAATCCCTGAGGCCCCCCAAGCTCAGGACTTGAGATCCCACCAATCCTCACCCTGGAAAACTTCACCCTAGAAGGCTCCGCCCCCCCTCCCCAAGAAATCCTATATAAGCCCTGCCTACTTTTTCAGTTCCTGTCTGTCTTCTCCTTGGCGCAGAGGCAGCTGCCCCTGGATTTGTCTCTCTACCCTGGATTCATCTCTCCCAATAATTTTCTTTTATGAGATTTGCTGTTTGGTGTGACTCTCTCTTCAGAAGAAGCAAAAAAGCAAGGAAGGGAAGAAGTGGAGTAGAGTTGAGCCCAGCTCGGGATACCTTCCCTGGGAACTGCAACACCTCTGCTGAGGAGGCTTCCTCTCAATCTGTGGTTCCTGGGCTCCCGTGTCTCAGGATGCCTTTCCAGTGGGATACCTTCTCCACTCAGGGCTGTGCGGTTCCTGGGCTTCCGAGTCCCAGCACACCTTTCCATCTGAGCAGGAGGGCCAACAGGTGTCTCCTCAATACAAGAAACAAAATAAATACCCAGATTCCTTCCATAAAGCTAATAGTGGATATTGCTAATAACCTGGTGATCTTTTGCTATAGCAAAATCCTCCAGGATGATTTCTGGACTCCACCTCCCTAGACCTTGCTCTTTACCCCCCCCAGTTAACAGAACCGATCCTTAGTGGAGAAGTCACAATTCTCTATTAGCCCACTGATCTCTGTGTTACTTCTGTCAGAGACTAAACCGCATTCTAGGCCCTTAAGCTATAGAAGCCATCTTCCCTGTCACATGTACTTTGTAAAGATTTTATGTAGTCACACATTAAGCTTTATTATGAACCTGGAATGATCATTGCCTAGAAACCTGGAATGGGAATGATTGTTGCCTGGAAACTTTATCCAAAATTTTATTATATTTAAGTGTACTGAAATTAAACTGCCTGGCATCAGACTCCCCAAAGTTTGATCCAGGGTGAGGAAGTCATGGAAACAAGTTTTCACTTTCACATCTTTGTGGCTTGCTTTCCTGCCTGCCTTGACCCCTGCAGAGACCTTGTCAAGTGTTAGGTTTGATCCCTGAGTGAGGCACACATACTGAAGATGGTATCACTCTGGTTTCTGAGTGGTGCTCACGTACTGAACACAGCATCCATCGGCCTGGGTTTCTGAGTGACACCTTAGTGGAAATTGCCTTTTATTGGTTGTTGTAGTAATTTTAAAAAGTTGGGCTATATAATGCTTATTATCAGCCCTATGATTATCACGGTGGTGTTATTTGACCTGCTGTCACAAATAAGACACAGACAACTGCTAGCTTTTGACTTGCCTTATTTACTTTGGGCCAGGCAGATATTTTCCTTACACTGTCTCAATATCCTCACCACCCATCTCCCAGCCTCCATCCATGTGCCATCCTCCTAAATCCTCTTCATCTGGTCTGCTTTCCATATATAATCCCATGGCACTTGCTTTTGTTCTTCATCTGGGCCTTTCTGCACCATTATTGGAATTCTTTCTTTTGGCTCGCTTGGTTTCTTCTCCACACTAACCTGTCATGGAGTCCTCCTTCCTTCTCTCTTCCTGTCCATCTCTTTCCTGTGACTATCTCTGTTCAAAGCTGGTGAATTTTATTCACACCTACACCTTTCTACCCTGCTCCATTTAATCAACCAATCAGATATGTCTTAGGCAGGTTTACGAAACAAGGAGAGGTGTAACCAGGTCTTGAGGGCCAATAACACGCCTCAGGCCAACCATCAACAATTGAATTGGTTGAGTGAACTTATATTGTGTCCGAGTTGGAAATGGAAAATATTTCATCTGTAAGAGAACTTCTCCAGCTTGTAGAAAGCCAACAGCTGCCATTGTTGTAACTCAACCTCACGATATTTACCAGCTGAAGCTGGTAAAAGCTCATGAGCTTGGTCAGGGCAGCTTGAGGGCAGAGTTTGAGCACGGCATACTGGAACTTGAAAAGTTCCTTTTGATCCTTCACCAAGGATGGCTTAAAACGAGTCTCTGAAATTGTCACAAACAAGGTATGTGTTTGCAGAGAAGTCTCACCAAAAAACTATTTTAAGTAACATCAGCAGGCGTGGGAGCATTCTCTATAAGACAGAGATGCCAGCATTTACAGTCAAAGTTGGAGATAAGTTTCTATGAATACGAAGCACTAAAGTAGCTCTAGGTAGAAAGGAGTGTTTATTTAGGGTGGCAGCCTCAGAGAGCATGATGTCACTGTTGCCACAGTGATCTATAGAACTATCCATTCCCCTGACATTTAGAACAATTTCATTACATAATTATTGTTGGTGGGACTCCGTGTGTCCCACCAACAATAAACTCATGATATCTAAATTAATGACATTATTGTCTCCCAAATTTAGTTTCATTATACTAGGATGTTTTCTTTGTGACTTCAGTAGCCATGGAGATATAACAGTGGAACAGCCAACTCCCAAGACTAAAGGCAGTAAAGTAGAAAGACTGAAAAACCCAGACCTTTCTTTTTATATTATTTATTTTTATTTCATGTGCAATGGTGTTTTGCCTGCATGTACATCTGTGTGAGGGTGTCAGATTCCCTGAGACTGGAGTTACAGACAGACATGAGCTGCCATGTGGGTGCTTGGAATTGAACCTGAGTCCTTTAGAAGAGCAGCCAGTGGTCTTAACTGCCAAGCCATCTCTCCAGCTCCAGACCTTTCTCAAGACAAAGAATAACTTCTTTTTTAATTCATCACCTTTATTCCTGACCACAGTTTCCCCTCCTTCCTCTCCTCCCAGTCCTTCCCTCCCTCTCTCCTCCCCACTCCCTCCTCCATGTCTCTTCAGAAAAGGGGAGACTTCCCATGGATATCAACCAGCCCCACTGTATCAAGTTGCAGTAGGACTAGGTGCATCAAAAAATAACTTCTAGTAAGATAATTAAATCTAGTAAGGTATTTAAATGAGAATCAATAGTTTTTTTAAAAAAATCATACACTCTTGCACATAGAGGAAGTGGATTTTTACTGGTCCTAGATGAAAACTTTTTGCTGATCCATCCAAATTTTTTTCTGGTCTTGTAATCAAGTGTGTGCAGATATATGGAGCTTCTGTTTTGGAGAATCCTGGTGTTCGTGTTTGGGGGCCCCAGCTGGCATGACTGCTTCTTCTCACAAGCCTTCTGACTACCGCTCTAAATGAATTATTCAGCAAATTTCTTCACTGGCATGAGATTGCCTAGGAAACTACAGCACATAACTTAGCAAACAGGCTTAATTATTTATAGTTCTGATGACCTCCATTTTATTCTTCAGCTTGCTCATTGTACAGCTGTGGCTTGGTCCCTTGTTAGCATTTGTTCCCATCCAGTCAAGATGTGGAAGGAAACACCAGTCTAGCTGTCATTACCTTCTGCACACTGTCAGAGGTGTGGTAAGCACAAGAATCCTTGATTCTGGATTATTAATAATCTTACTAAGTTTTTAAAAAATATTTCTGGAGCCTTTGCTTTCTTTACTCTTAATGACTAGTCTGTTACTAGATGTCCAGTAGACTGGCCTTGTACCCCTGATGTTTGGACCTCTGCTGTCTGAATGTTGGGATGGAAAGTATGTGCCACCACGTCCAGATGAGACACTACTTTCAAGAGAGAACGTGTTGTATTCACATCTTCTTCCTTGTGAAGAGATCTTAACTTTGCCTCAGTGCAGTGTCCCAATGCCACATGTCTTTGTCAGGGGCCATTTGAGTGGAACTATTCATTCCCCTCGAAAGTCTGCTAGGTGACTGGGACTTTCCTTCTCCCAGTTAGTGTAAGCTGTGCAAGAAAAGTCTGTCCTACAGACAGAAACATAAGATTCCCCGGTTCACTGGCTATGGTCTAGACATAGGAGAACATCAGAGCAATGAAAGACCCTGTCTCAAAAAAGCTGGATGACATTCCTGAGGGTCACATCTAAGGTTATATGTTGCATGCGTTCCCCTCCCCCAATATACACACGGGAACACAAATACACATGAACACCCCGTGCCCACATATGCATAAAAAAAACAGCAATCCTACAAGTTTCCTATCTTAACATCATATTGACAAAACAACTGAAGCCACCTTTACATCCTTTTACTCTAATCCATATAGCTATACACACACATAGTCCTCATATGAGACAAAGTAAACACACTTTAATTAGGTTAGTATTGATGTAGGAGATGGGACCTATGGCCTCAGCGGGTAGACCCCAAAAAGCAAAATAAAGACACAGAGGAAAGACTTCCATAGTCTAAGCTCAAGGAAGAAGAGTCCATTTGGAGCTGTTAGAATGGCTAGAATCAGTGTGAGGTCTCTGTAAGATAGCTTCTGGAGAGGGAAAGAGAAGAAATTTAACCATCATCCAATTTTAGTTCAAAACAATAGTTGGTCTTACTCTTAAGGTTGCAGAAGAGACAAGGGAAGGATGGGCAATGAAGCTGCTTTTTAAAAACCCCAAGATCTGCCTTCAAGTGAAGAATAAGAACCCGTCTTCTTACCACCACCTGGATCCCATTTTACCCTGGCCAGAGTGATATAATAAATATGATATCTCTGCAGATAAGGCCTTAGATTAATAGTACAGTTTTAATATCTCTTCACAGGTCTTTAGTCCCCAACAGTCTTAGTGGCTTCCTTGGGCATGCAGACATTAGAGTTTAGAGGGTCTATGGAAGACCTTCTGTTAGGGAGAAGAAAATAAAATTACCAACCTCATTCCAGGATTGGGGAGAGCTCAACAGTCACACCTTCTTATCCTCTCATGGTTTGGCCTGATTTATACTCACCTTGAGGAATTGATGGTCCTCAGAAGACATCTCAGATGATTCCCCCAAAATGTTACTTCCCAGGGGATTTGATCAGGCTAAAAAGTTTAAAGGCTAGAAAAGTCTTGTATGTATCAGCAGGGAAGGAATGCAGCAAACAGGATCAGACAGAATAGCAGTTGAAAAGTGCTTTTATTTGGGATGAGGAAACACATACATAGAGTAGGCATATGGAGAGACAGGCCCTCTAACAAATCAGGGGGCTGGGATATGGGGTTAGGACTTGGCCAAAGCTCAGCTTCTCCCTGAGGATTGAGAGGTTTTTAAATCTTTGATGGGCCTTCCTCCCATAATTTAGGGTTGGCCTGTTTGAAGAAAGGCAGGATGGCTGACTGGCCAACAGCTGTTGTATAAACATGGCCTGTCCTGGCCATGAACTTGAGCCAATCCACCAACAGGCGACTTATTGGGGTGGGGTTGGGTGACATATTTTTGTCTCAGGTAAGGAGGGTGAAGAATAAGTGACCATCTTGGAAGCCACCATCTTTATTACCCAGTCAGGACCCCATACTCTATCTGTCCACCTAAAAAAATCTAACTTCCAGTCCCTTCCCTTTCAGTCTGTTCCAAAATTCTTTCATAAACAAGATTAAAAAAAAAAAAAACAACAACCTGAAGGTGGGGACCTTTTTCATTTTGTATATTCCAATAAGTAGCTAAAAATGCTAACGCTACTCACCACTTTCTGAGAAACACAGGCCAAAAATAAGGTGCTTTATTTTGGAGTTTAGTTATAGACTTGTACTTTGAGGAAACAGTGTCTATTTAGCAATATTATGGCTTTGACTATACATAGCATGTATAAAGGCAAATAGCATAGTTGTGATACTCAGTAGGTGCTCAAGTAATAGCACTAATGTTGACCCTTTCCTTATTTAATTACTTTCAGGTATTTTACCTGAAATCAACAATCAATTATACCAGAAATGTTCTTAGTAGATATAAAGGGATTTGAGAGTTTAAGAAAGTTTGCATTTTTTATATGTATGCTTATTTTTTAATGACTGACTATCTGAAGATGTATAGTTTTCTTTCACCCTTAACTTTTAAGAGAAAGAAAAAAAATGTATGGAACAAGCAAAAGATAGAATTTTAACACAGCACTACATTAAGGATGCTTTGAAAGGAAGAGATAAGATTGCAATGAAACCAAAAGCTGGGCGAAAATCTGGGCTTTACACCCTAACATATTAGGGTCAACCATCTGTCCCCACTATGGCAATTTAGACATGAGTAATGATGAAAGCAGAGAGTGGCCATGTTGGGACAAGAAATAGATAGAGGATCCTGGGACTCCTTTTCTGCCCAGCATCTCCAAAGTCCATCATTGGAGCAATTTCATGATTTTTACTTAACATAGAAGGCAAGGGCTGGGAAGGTGGCTCAGTGGACAAATGGTGTTGCTGTGTAAGTATGATGCCCTGAACTGGTTCCCTGAAACCTACGGTGGAAGAAGGGAACCAACTTCTGAAATTTGTCCTCTGCCTACCATATGTGTATCTAGTGTGTTCACATGCATACACGCGCACACACACACACACACACACACACACACACACGCACCTTACATAAACCTACTCTTATACTAATTAAAATTTCAAAGCAGAGGGCAAGAATAATGCATAATCAAGCAATCCTGCTCAAAGGTGTCAACTCTGGTCACAAAGAATTCACTATTAATCTGTTAATTGCTGTCTTTGCCTGATGGAGATCAATCTTTTTCCGTAAGAAATGGTTACATCAGCTCAGGCAAGGGGTGTCATGCTGATGGATAATTTCCTTCATTTGGGGTGGGCCATGACTGTCCTCTGAGGTTTTGCAGTTCCTGAAATTCAAGGTGACTTCTGGTTTGGTACAAGAACTTAATCTCTGTTGCTTTATCCTTGAACTGGAAGGAGGCAGTGAGTGATAAGAATGCTCATCTGCACTTGTGAGCAAAGTAGCCCAGGGAGAGGAAACAGACACACAATAAGTGTAGACACAGGAGACTTTCATCTTTAGAGGTCCATCTTGAGGACTGCAGTGAGCAGTCAATGACTTTGAGCAAAAGCACCTTCTAAGTGTCTGTTTAAAGACTGATTAGAACGTTAGTTGTAGTCATCAAATTCATGAACAATGACAGAGGCAGAGTGGTGCAGACAGGTTGAAAGTAGAGGCCCAGCTGGTATCACAAAAATTTGAAGATCCCTCAGGCTGTTTGTTCCATTACAAAAATTCTTTGTATCCTTTTCTTTTTTTTTTTTTTTTTTTAATATTCCAATAGTGTAAGGGTTTACCGCTTTGTGTAATTTCTTTGGAAAGTGTTCACGATTTTATGAAGTTGGACATTGGAGATAATTAGAAGTTCTGTTCTGGCTGAAGTATAGGAGTCTTGTAATTATACACTGCATCCCGCAGTAATTATCTTTACGTGTGCACTCTTCTCCATGGCCCAGAAAGCCTGCTTTATTATTATACGGTGAGAACTCAAAACCTTTTGGAAGAAAATGGCTGTAATGAGGCGTGCTTTCTTTCTCAGGGGAACTAAGAGGAGTAATAGATTTCCAAGTCATGCTGCCGCTGTTTTCTCTTTCTGTGCACATCTAGGATGATTTTTACCTTGGAGATTTTGTGAGCAGGAGAAAATGTTAAGAAAGATGCATTTAGGAAGAGAAAAGAAGATGTTTCCCCATTACAACACTTGTATTATTCAGGAGTCTTTAAAGGAACAGAACTGATAGGATGAACATATATAGCTATACCTATACCTTTCACCTACACATACACATACATGTACAGGTAGATGTATGTGTGTTTTATTAGAGTGCCTTACAAGCTGTGGTCAGCTAGTCCAATGGTGGCTCTTTATGGACAGTCAAGAATCCGACACCTGAATGTCTCAACTGACCTTCAGTGTATGTTGGAATCCCGAAAAAGGAGGTTCTGTTACCAGGGAAGGAAGACATCAGCAGCAGGATAGGTGAACTTGCCAGCCACAGGGAGGGCAGGCAGTTCTAGAATAAGCGATCCCTATTAATCTTTGGAGGTGAGAGTTGTTCCATGGCCAATAATATGTTTTTATTTCTCGAGTACAGTCAGTCCTTTCTCCCACAGCAGGTTTATAGGCAATTCAGTTAAAAGCCCTCCCACCAACTCATCACTGGGAGGAATTAAAAAAAAAAAAAACTGATCTAAATATAACCCAAAGACCTCCCAAATGGCTTCTCCAGCCTACAGAAATGACCCAAGCCACACATCTAGGTAGCAATATGATTCCTCTGTCTCCTCGCTGTCTTCTCCCTTTCTGTGACAGAGCGCTGCACAAATGCTTCTATTAACTGCCCCGGTATAGTCTGTACACAGTTGCTTGGGAACCACATGCAGAAATTTCAACTTAACAAAGTTATCCCTCCTCTTAAATATAATTCTGTTACATGTTCTTTACATGATTTAGATATTAAAAAATATCCTCCATGGAACTGATACAAAAAATCCTTTTGTCTTAGGGATAATCTTTCCTCTTATAATACATCTCTTTTCTTAACTCTTATACTTATTACCTACCTCCCAATAAACATATTTATTTAATTTCTTCCATATTTCACGGCTCTACATTGGTTTCACAATGTCCTCTTTTTTTGGGGGGGGGGCGGTGAGGGTGGATTTTGAGACAGGGTTTCTCTGTGTATTCCTGGCTTCCCTGGAACTCATTCTGTGTAGACTAGGCTGGCCTTGAACTCAGAGATCCACCTGCCTCTGCTCCTAAATCCTGGGATTAAAGGTGTATAACACCGTTGCCGTCTTTTAGTGTGGAGTCAGTACTAGCCCCGACCCACTTGACTCTCCACCATGATAGAAGGGCTTCATAACACTGATGCCTCAATAGACCAAGAAACCCTCAGAGATGTTTTTGATGCATACTATCCCTTTCGGTTTCTTCATCTTCTTTTCAACAAGTTCACTCATCTGTTCTCTAATATAGACAGAGAATCTACAGGCAGGGCAAGAACACAGCCACATACACATACATGTGCACACACACACACACACACACACACACACACACACACACACACCTGTGCACCTCTGCAGGACACACATTCACCAGGCTCCTATACATTAAAGAAAGAATAGCTACTGCGTTACAGAGCCTAAGACATGCTGGCCCACCTTCCCCACCTCAGTCATGTAGCATAGGTTACATATTAATGAGCACTGCTTCCTCATGATGCAGGACCTTGCTTCCACCGGGGAATCCTTTAGAACAGAAGTCCAACTTTGCCTGGTGAGACTGAGGCATCTTCCTTCAGACTCTCACTGTACTTTCTGCAATGGTATTAATTAATCTCTTTAATGAGAGACAATTTGACTCTGCACCTCTCTTTCACCTCCCTTCAGTTCCCACCTCCAAGTTTAACACAGACAAAAACAGAAAACAAACAAACAAAAAAAGCACTTGAGAGCGATTTTACTTTGTGTCCTTGAGAGGACAGTTATGGGAAGGAAAGCACAATAGGGGACCTATCTTGATGTGCCGGGGCAAATGGATGGAGCTAGAAAAGATCATCCTGAATGAAGTAACCAAGACCCAGAAAGACATGCATGACAAGAGCTCCGCATAACTGTCTTCTGAAAAGCTTCATTCAGTAGCTGATGGAAATAGATGCAGAGACCCACAGCCAATTGTGGCTGGGCTTGGGGAGTTTTGTGGGAGGAAGGATTGAGGGAGCTGAAGGGGTCAAGGACACCACAAGAAGATCTACAGAGTCAACTAACCTGGCCCATAGAGGCACAGCAGAGATGGAACCACCAATCAAAGAACATGTTTGTGCCTAGCCCCTCCCCCAACACATGTGGCAGACGTGCAGCTTGGTCATCATGTGGGTTCCCTAACATGACTCCTTTGCCTGGCTTTGGATCCCTTTGCCATAGCTGAGCTGCCTTGTCAGGCCTCAATGCGAGAGGATGCACTTAGTTCTGCTGTGACTTAAGTGTCAGGGTGGGTTGGTACCTCCTGGGAGCCTCCCCTTCTCTGAGAAGAAGGAGAAAGGGAGAGGGGAATAAGGACGGGATTGGCAGCAGAGGTGGGAAGAGGCTGCATGGATGGTGATGGACAGGGCTACTCTTCACAAATCCTGATTCATCCTCCATTCTCAAAATGAAGTTGGCATCTCTCAAGACACGCCAACAACTGGAAAACTAATCTACACCCTATGGAGTAACTTAGGCAAAGCCTGACCTCAGCACTATGCATTTGCACATGCCTTTTACCAGAAGGTAGGCATGTGGTGGACCCTTTAATATAAGAACTTGTGTCTTTCATCCCTGGAAATTTTCTCTTTTATTTTTTTTTCAACACTTGTATTTCTAGTCTGGAAGTAAGATATAGATATTTCTTCTCTTGGTATACTTTTCTAATTTTACTTGATTTCTTCTCTTACTTGATTATGTATTTCAATATTTCCATTGAAATATATGTGTTATTTATTGTGCTTTTAGAAAGCCTTGGTTTCCCCGCATTTTCTTATAATCCACTCACCCTTGTTCTAGTTTTATGAGGGTTCTATCTCCTTTTTCTTGTCCAGGGATATAATTAAGAGATTTCCTACTTTTGACTTATTTTCCTCTTATTACATTGTCATTATGTCCTATTTTTTCCTCTCTTTTTTGGTCTCTCAGATTTATTCTGCTCACATGTTTTGTGGCTCCTGGGCTGTCTAAGTCATCTCTGGTACTAGGACGTCTGTAAGTCAAGAAGCAGTTTCTAGCCTGGTAGGCTTCAGTGCAGCTTCAGAAAGCTTTCTGAACCAGACAGGCTACTCTCCAACAGGCCATGGAGTCTCTCTAAAGCAGACTTACTCTGTGCTCTGCCTTGTCACTGATGTGCTGAGAAAAGATCTGGGTGAGGAGAAGACATCGCTGTTCTACCCGCACGCTGTCACTAGTTTCATGTGATTAGGGAAACATCACTGACCTTGTTTAGCTTGATTCAAGTCCTGGCTGTTGCTGGGGGAACCTCAGGAAAAGAATAAAGTTTTGACTTTCTAAGAAGACTCCAGGGGTTGGAAGAAGAGAGAGCTTTCTCCAGCAGGTATATTATTACTCCACTTCTATAAAGATGACCTCAAATATTGAGTACGGTGCCTTATTAGTGAATTATAGTAATTAAGATGAATCAGATTTGGGAGAATTAAAATAGCTTATGGCTATGCAAAGAGGACTTTTGTGCATAACTGTTTAATCCTGGGAGAAATCTTTATTTTCGTGTTTTGCAAAGAATATAAAAGAGAATTCATCAGGGCCATAGGAACTATTGTTACCTATCACTACATTTTTTAACAGCATACATCTCTTTGTGTTTCATTTCTTAGGTGTTGATTTGCCTAAGGCGAGATTGTTTATAAATGTTCACTAATCAATAGCCTGAATAGTTATAAAAATGTTGCATAGAGAAATAGACCTGTCAGATGTATTTTGGGGAAATGGTGGTAAAAAAAAAAATAAATGATGTTATGTATTGGAAAGATTCACCACATGGAAAGAAAGTAATGCTTTGTGCTATTCACATAAAATATGAAAAACTGCACCTCTCATAATTATTTCAAGTTTTTACCATTAAATAACCCGTCTCTATTTTATTATAAAAATTCAAGACATTTTTTCACTAATTCTTTTGTGCCATTGAAAAACTTCTTTTCAGA
The DNA here is from genome assembly GCF_907164565.1 of Psammomys obesus. Taxonomy (NCBI): domain Eukaryota; kingdom Metazoa; phylum Chordata; class Mammalia; order Rodentia; family Muridae; genus Psammomys; species Psammomys obesus. Next base: position 9,672,799 of record NW_026596085.1, read on the forward strand.
AACCACCACCCACAGCTCTGCTCTCCAAGAACTTGCTAATTGTATCCAAATTGTATTGCTAGGTAGACTTTCCAAATCAGAATAGCTTCTTTGAGGTTGTGTATTTTCAACAGAGAGGTACAATTCTAAGTATTTTCATAAGAATAACATTACTTTTAAAACAAGCTTAATGATATTAAAAGCATGAAAATTGCTTTCCAGAAGACCCAAATGTTGATTTCTGCATAGATGCCAGCAATATCCACCTTCACAAAGAACAAAGGTACTTCTGAGTGAATTTGTTTCTGAAGGTTTAAGCAACAGAAAATGTTCTCACAGTTCTCAGGCTGCAAGGTTGAAGATGAAAGGGCTGTAAGTCTTGTTTTCTTCTGTGGCCTTTCTCCTTGGCTTTCAGATAGTCATCTTTCTCTCCATGTGTCTTCATTTTGTCTTCTCTTCCCATGTGTCTTTCCAAGCTTTCTCTTCTTATCAGGACACTGGTTACACTGGATTAGGCCCTAACCTAGTGGTTTTATTTTACATTAATTGCCTCTTAAAGCTATATTTAAATAGCATTACAGTCGGTGGACCTATGCATTTGAATGTTAATACTTCAACATACAAAGTTTGAAATGGGAAAATGCAGCCCACAATGACAAAATTATGAGTGGAGTTATTTACTTCTATTCTAGTCTACTTCTTAAGGTCTTCCCTCCTCAGAGGAAAACAGATATTTTGCTTGACTCTGCCACACAAAGTAACAAGTTCAAATGTTGTGCGTGGGTATGGCAGATACATCACACATTCTAAGGTTAAATAAATAAAGCCTCAGCGTTTGATTAAAGCAAGTCACAGTGAGTGGGAAGGATGGGGGTTGCACAGGCTACCACAGTGTCCTCAGTAAAGCACTCTCATATTATATATTATATGTATAATATGTACATAATATTATATATTATATATTATATATACATATTATATATAAATACACATTATATACATATATAATATTATATATAATATATACATATTATGTACATATTATACATATACATATGAATAATATATACATATACATATGTATACATATATAATATAATATAATATATTATAATATAATATAATATTATATAGTATAATATTATATTATATATATTAATATATATTATATTATTATAATATAATATATAATAATATGATAATATAATAATATTATATTATATTATATTGTATTATATTATATTATATTATATTATTGCTATACATATTATAGCAATGTAAAGGAGAAAGTTCAACCATTTCTGTTCAAGTGATATTCATAGTAAGTGCACTATTAGGCAGTACCCAAGTCTTAAAAAATATTTAATAATATTTTGATCACTCTGCCATAACATCATAACTACTTGGAGAACCTAAGTAAAAACACAATTTATATGTTTTAATGCTTTTCATAAAATTTGTGTAATAATTTATAGTCTCTAGACTTTGCCAAATAATTATAAAATATTTTTTGGATTAATATCCTTCATGTGTTCATTTTTATGCCCTGGAGATTATGCTTCTAGTTTTTAAAGTACACAGTTATAAGGGATTGTTAAAATTTTTATCATGAAAATGTTATAGATTTCATAGCTTTTAATGGCAAAAAAATGGCATCTGTAATAGTAAAGCAGTGAGGAATATACTCTTTGCTTCAGTGCATCTGCAAAGATAAATATAAGATACAGGCTTTGCCCTGAGTACGTTTTATCCACTGTAGAGAATAAAGTGTTCTACTCACTGTCTCAGTATTCCCTTCCTGGAAGGAAGCATAAATGTTAGGTACTGAATGTCCACGTGTAAGCTTTGTAATAAGTTTAATAGCAGAGAAAATAAATTTTTAGGTATCATTCTTATTTATCTAATTCTGGAAAGATAAATTATACCACACGATTTTAAAAGATTAGAAGAATACCTTAGATTCGCATCTGTGTCTGTAGAAATAAACATTTCATGAAATTCAAGCAAATAGCAATCTCCTTGTGACTTTTAAATGTCTTAGAAATGTCCTTACCCTATAGTGATCATGATAAGTCTATGCTTATCTTGAAACTCACTGACTAATTGAAAATAAAGTAAAACACTGTATGACAATCAATTAAAACTTGTAGAGGAATTTTAATGAAGCAACATGAGTGCTCTGGAAAGGGATCACATCCAAAGACCTTCTGAGTCTATGTGATCTGGCTGGAATGCAGACATGCTGTGGATTATAGTATGATCTGCTGGAATACTGAATATACACAGTAGACACACCCTTAACACTCACCTTTAGTCCCAATCAATGAAGGTAAGGTTAATTTATAGAAGAAAGCATCCATGTTTGAAAGTGATGTCTATTTGAGGGGCAGAAAAAGTGATGAATCAGAGAAAGATTTGATAGAATGAGTTAGAAATAGGATATGTCCAACTCTCACGAGAACAGGACAGAAAAGAGAAGCGACTTAAGGGCACAGGGAGAAACTTTTTTTAAATTAAGAATTTCTCTATCTTTTGATAATGCCACAAAGAACTTTATTATTTAATATTGACCTAAAATTATACTTTATATGTATCTATTTAAATATACATATATATATATGTGAACTCTTAAAGGACATTATGCCACTTGGGTTGACTATACTCTCCTTAAAAAAAAAAAAAACATAGACTAACAAAATCACAGTACCCATCACAAGAAACCTTCTTTTGATTGGATATTTGTTGTAGTTCAAGTGACCCCCATGACAATATAGACTATTGATGTTGTCACCCAGAGGTTAGAGGTAAATCCCTATTTATGAAGACAGCACACGCTTAGGGCACAGGACTAACCTGAAATCCTCCTGTCCATGGTCTTGCTCTCATGGTACCCCATAATACTATATAAGCTTTAAAGGGAGGGAAGTAACTAAAAGTCCTACTCTGTCAGCTGTGACAGCTGTGAACCACAATGACCAGCATGGCAAGATGCCTATACAGATGCAAGAAGTGGCACCCACGAGTTGGTGGTAACCAACAGTAGGCTAATTGGATGTCAGGTCCACTCAACAGTAGGGAAATATGTCTGGTACTAGAAACCTAGCCAGGAGGTCATGGATCTTAGAAGAGAATCTACTATCGCACTCTGCTAGACGAACATAATAAATGTTGTCTGTATACCCTTAGATAAACATACCTCTCACCCCTCATCAAGGATGTGTCTCTTTACAGCTAATGAAGACTATCACACACACACAAAAATAGGTCTAGGCACAATGCAGTCATCAACCAGTGGTGAGGAACCCAGCCCCAGTGGATACATCTTTGTCATATTTCCTGCAATAATGAGTCAGGGAACATGTGAGAAGAGGGGACAGAAAGATTAAAAGAGCCAGAACACCAGAAAGGCTGCTATGAAGTAGTCTGCCATAGAAATGGCTACATAAAGAAGACCTGGTCAATGGCAGTCATCAACTGACATGCTAATGAGGAAGGGAAATAATTTTCATGAGGTCACAACCCTGGACAAAGAACTATAGGCAATTGGTGACTGTCAAGAGAGGGAGAATTAGCCTCTCCCAAGGATGAAGCCCCTAACTAGCTATCCAAAACAAAGCTTATTGGAAGTTTCTTAATGGGACACTTTTACAAAGTTAGGTTGCAGAGAGAACAAGCTAGACACAGGTGAAGACAGAATGAGCCAGAGAATAAGAAGCCAGAAGATTAAAACATATTGCAAAAATTAGTTTGAGGCCAGGCAGAGCAGTTCAGTCAGAAGCCAAGAGAAGCTAGTTTGAATCATTCAGCTTGGAGAGGCATTCAGGCCAATACAGCTGAGTTGAAACAGCCAGAGAGACTTCAGAAAGAGTTAGAAAGACTTGGGAATGGCTCTCATCTCATCCCCTCATCTGAGGAAATAAGAACAACATTTACAAAAAAACAAGAAAAATAGAAAGAAGATGATTTCCTCTATCAGAAACAAGCTGCCACCTCAGAAGGGAAAATGGGGAATCTGGGATGCAGATGATATCATCTAGATCTGGGAAAGTTAAGAATTATTTGAGATATCTACATATTATATAATTTATGAACTTAAAGTATTATTTAACTTCCGTGGTTTTTAGTAGAAAAGTGTAAAACAATCACATTACATTTTAGATTATCTTTATCATGATCTTGTACATTTTAGAAATTGTTGAAATTAACATTTTACCAATTTTAATATTTACATAAACAATATATATATACTTACAGGCTATTGTGATATTTCAGTGCATATATATTTATAGACATTACAAAATACTCAAATCAAGACAAGCATAGCCATCTCTTTGAACCTTTACTGTTCCTCTGTAGTGAAAACAGCCAAAATCTTTACTGTACCTATTTAACACACCATGCAATGATATTATTTATTTTCATTTCTTTCTTCATTTTTTTTTCTTGAGACAGGGTTTCTCTGTGTAGGGTTGGCTGTCCTGGACTCTCTTTGTAGACCAGGCTGGCCTTAAACTCACAGAGATCTGCCTGCCTCTGCTTCCTAGAGTACTGGAATTATAGACATGCAGGAAACAACTTTTTCATAATAATTTAGTTTATTTCTCTTGGACATTTTTCTAGTTGACTATTTTTTAAATGGTAGTAAATATATATCTTCAAACATGTTTATGCTATAAATTATACTATACTTTTTTCTTGAACAACATACTTCTAAATTTACCATTCCAAACTATACTGAACTGTACTATACTGAACAAACTATACTGAACTGTAACAAGCAGCCGCTTGTTACACAGGTAACCTAGAAATTAGTAATATGTTCCTCTATTGGATTCCTACTATCATTTACAGGCATTTCCCCCTTCTGTTTGAATCGAGCGTATGTCTTTAAACCCTTTTATGTTGTCTTTATTTGAGTTTCAGGGCATACTTAGAAGAAACAGTAGCTCCAGATGCTGGTGTGGGGTGGCTCTGCACCTGTGAGCCCTGGGAAAGTGTGCTACTTGCCCGGGGCTCAGCCCTGTCCACTCACTGTTCCTTCATTAGGAAGTCAGTAATGGTTTCAGTCAATCCCATAATTGAAATGGAACATTAATGAATAATAAACAATGCATACATCAATAAAATATTTTAAGTATTATTTATTAGTGACTCATGGCTAATGATTAATAATTAAACATTTCAATAGTGCCATGAAGCATACATTTTTGTTTTCCAATGTTCCTTGTTTTGAAGACAGGAAAGAGGATTTCCATCATTATCCCTACACCTCTCATGACTCTGCAAAGTAGGTATCGCCTTTACATCATTCATGAAGAGTTGTCCCAGCAGGTTTATATTAATTATGTAAGTATTTAAGGAGTGACAGAGTAAGATTAAACATATGCATGGTATGTGCTTCCTTGTAGGTAAAACTGCTTCTCTCAGAGGAGCTAGCTCTTCTTGGGACTAGTAATGAACTGGAAGGCTGTTCCTTGATTTAAGATATGCAGGACTCTTGAAGGACTTGAGTACTTTCCAACTGATTTAAATAGGCCCTTAGAGCAAAGTAAGTTTATCTTACTGGTGTGGGTCACTGCAAAAAGTCATTTGGAAACAAAAGAAGGTTCAAGTTAAAGCAACAACAACAAACCACAAATTTCACAAGTGTGGCTGCAGAATTTTTAACCTGCTTAAACAATCTTAACATATCATTTCCAAAAATACCATCATGCTTAATTTCCAAACGTAGAATGACAGTCATGTTTATATTGCTACATTAAGAAATCAGATGCTGAGACTCACAGCCAAACATTGGTTGATGCACAGGGAGTCTTGGGTAATAGTGGGAGAAAAGAGAAAAGGACCTGAAGGTGACAGGAGCTCCACAAGAAAAACAACAGAGCCAACTAACCAGAATCCAGAAGGATTTGCTGACACTGAAGCATCAACTAAGGATGATACATGAACTGGACCTAGTTCCCCTACAAAGATGTTAGCAGAATGGCAACTTAGGCTTCAAGTGGGTCCTCTAGAAAGAGATGTGGGGACTGCATTGGACATGGACTCACTTGCTAGCTTTTAGATCACTTTCCGTAGTGGGACTGCGTTGGCAAGCCACAGGAGAAGAGGACAGGTTCTGTCCTGATGCAACTTGATAAGCTGGGCTGTATGGGAAAGGGAGCTCCCCTTTTCTGAGGAAGAGGAGATGAAGGAGAGGGTGGGAGAAAGGGTGAAACTGGGAGGGGAAGAGGGAAGAAATTATGGTGATGTAAAGTGAATGAAATAAAGGAGAAAAAAGAAATCAGAAAAAAATAATGAAGAAGCATTGAAAAGTTATTGTGTGCTTATTTTATGTTTAAAATTCATGTTGTTGGTAACATTTCTTCCCTGGAGAATATGTGAATATTATTGCTCCCTCCTAAGTTTGCAATGAAAAGCTAATGTACAGTCCACCATATTTCACCCTAGGATACCAATGAGTTTATTGAGCCTGAAGATACAATTATGAAAATATCTCCTACACTCTAAGGGACCAGAACTTTCGTGAGACCTCATAGCTAAATTAATATACATCCCAAGGTCATTTAAGAATTAAAATGGATGTCCTACTGGGTACTCAGCCTGTTTGTTAACTTGCTTTTTAGAGACCAATGCAACAACCAACATTACTTGTCTTAGTTTTCGCATCAACCAAGCTAGTACTTGGGTTATAAAAGCTGAATTACATTATCGTAATCTTCAATAATGTGGTCTTTCATGCCCCTGACCCAAGAGTAGTGCATGTGTTTTTGTATGTGTGTAATATTAACAATTAGCTGAAAACCACAAACAGGCCAAAAAGTGACTCCATAAAAATAAAGATCTGCCATAATGTTAAAAGAAGCATGGACATTGTATATTTGCAGTGATGCCTGCCATGCTGTTTGTTACCTGGGTCAGCTGTACTCAGAGTTAGTGACTTAATTCCTTGTAAGACTTTAATGAAGATTTCGGTAACGTATCCATCATCCCTTGCCTTTATGATGCTTTCTGCAAAGCCTTTTATTAGGGATGGAACCACAAGACAGCATTCAGAGATACAGGGGGAGAAGTGGAGAATTCAAACTTGGGCTCGCCCTTGGTCAAACTACTTCCAAGGGTAAGTTGGACTTCTTTCCTTAATATATGACACCAAAACAGCAGTCTTCACTCAGCATTGAAGATGGCTTCCTCATTGTCCCTTAGATGAGTCCCTTTCCTGCAGGCATCCAAGCCTAAGTACTCTAGCCCCTCCTCTACATCCAAGGCCTCTGAGCAACTATGGAAGGATTGTATAAAATGGCTACGAGTCCCTGAGCTCTCACGTGAAGCTGCAATGACCCTCTCCTCTCCTTTTTTTTTTTTCTAAGAGGGAATGTTAATAGTCACAGGCTTCATCTCAATGGACTCTCACAAGCAGCCTTAGGCGATCTTACGAAAGTGCTGGCAATTTGGCTATGAAGACTTACAACACATGTTATAAAATCACTTTTCGGTGCAGTTTTTTATTACAAATGGAAATTATGAATTTTTATTTAGATTACTGACTATAAATATGAAAGTAACATTATGTACTGGCTCTATGTACTAGTATTAGAAGAATACTAAAGAAAGGATGAAAATACAGGAATATGGTTCTTATGCTTTACATATTATCTTTGGGAAAAAAAAAAACTTCTAAGATAAAGTTGTAGGTAATAATAGAATAGAAGAAAATAAAATATCTGCTCAGACGTACCGTGTTTTAGCTTTAAAATATTGAGAACCAAAGAAGTCCATCAGAGATAAGCAAAGAAATAAGCAGAAATAAGCAAAGTCCGTTGATTTTTTTGTCATTGTTTTCGCAGCAGGTTTCCCTGCAGTCATTATTAAATTCTGTCTTTGGGTGCTCATCAACTTGGTTTCTCATTCATCATGACCTTCTCTATGGTTGCTATGACAACAGCATGTGCTTGTAACAATGTGGTGAGCTAAAGCTAAGTTCTAAGCAGTGTGAAGCACTTGCAGAAAGAGCATTAACTGTCAAATTTCAAGAGCCTCCAGCTGTTTACATAATTGTAATAAAATTTACTGGAATTCAGATTGCTTCCAAAATTGGGTTTCATGGACCAAGGATGTAAATGATGCAAAGAGCCCAGTCTTCGAAGGACTTCCTGAGATTTAGAAGCCAGGACGTTACAGGCACAGGTTAATGACACTTCCCCATGATGAGGAAAGTGAACGTGGTGACCCTGGAAACTTTCCAAGGAGAAATTCATTCTATCTACACTTTCTGCCCACACTTATTCTATAATATAAAATGTGGTCCAAATCCTTCAATGGCACTTTTACTCAGTGCCTCCTTTTTTGCCTCTTTCTAGCTATTTCCTAATCCCAGAGGTGCATTTTTCACTTTACTCTTTCCATCTACTTCAGCATGAAGAAATCATCTGCTATGGTATAAATGCTGCCCCCTACCCCAAACACACACACACACACACACACACACACACACACACACACACACACACACACACA
>NW_026596085.1:9681304-9697274 GCF_907164565.1 Psammomys obesus
ACACACACACACACACACACACACACACACACACACACACACACACAGAAAGTTAATTCTTGTGGGGATGTGTTAAGAGGCTGAAAACTCCGGAGTTGTGTGGTGGAGCCTTTTGCCACCCATTAAGGTTAAAAAGAGACGTTTGAGCTAGGAAGCTGTCTGTGTGGTCATGTGATGTCACATTCCACTCTGGGATTCTGCGGAAGTCCCACAAAGGATGGGCTCACCTTCTCCTTACCCTTCATTTATTGGTTTTCAGAATCACAGAACAAGTAAATCTTTATGTTTTATAAATCACCTGGTTTCAAGTATTCAGATATAGCAAAAACAAAATTTTTAAAAAGTAGGCTAAGACAATATCCTAGTCAGGATCAATTCTCTTCAGAAGAAAGAAAACTGTATAAGAAAACAAAATCATACCAGTATTTTGTTACTATTTTTAAAAATTGCAAATATTTTCTTCACATATCTAGAGAAATATGAGTAGAAAGAAAATGATAACAACCAAAGAAATGAAAAATATATAAGGATAACATCAACTGGAATTATTTTTTGTTCATAAACTATATAGTACATTTTAACTAAGCTCTATGGAGAAAGCATTTCAGACAATGTCATTCATGCACCTGGCAAAACAAAGCAAGGCCTGCTTTTCTCCTTGATGCTGATTCTGAACTCAGTCTCATTTTACCTTTCAACCCCCCTATGAATACAAAATGGATTACCAATTTTAGGATAACTGCCACCAAGAATCAGTTTGCCAAGTAGGGTTAGGGTCATGGCCATTCTGTGCCCATTTCTCACTAATGGCCATGGAAATCCAACTTAAGCTAGCTTTAGCAGAAACAGGATTTGTTGAAATGATCACGAGATAGTGCATACAGTTGAAGGAAGAAAGATCAATGTGTGCATGGGAAGTGACCTCCAGAACTTTCTATGTCCATAGGCTGGGAAGACGGTTGAAACCTGTGGGGGTCACACTTGAGCCTAGCAAACAAAAAAAAAGGCACATACAAAGCACAGACAAGTGTCCATCGCTGTCCTTGACACTTTCAACTAGTGTTTCATGAGTGCTACCGGGTGGCATCGTCCTTACAGACAAAATGACAGGAGTGCCAAATTCTGCCGTGACTGACACTAGCAAGAAGAATTTCATGGGAGCTTCAGAGAGACACACATGTCAGAAACTTCAGATTTTCCTGTGAATGATAACGAGAATTCTGGAATCTTAGGCTGCTACTATCACTTACAAGAAGGCATTTGTTTGTCTGAGGTTTGGCGTGAAAATGGTTTTCATAGAAAGATGGAGTTTAGATGTTCACTAAGGGATAGAATAACACTAATGAAGAATGAAGCAGATAGAAACAAACTTTCATATGGAAATAGTTAAAACAATGGAGGATAAAAGGGTAGATAAATGAGGTTTTTTCAATGTGTAGCTGACTTGCAGCCTCTACAGCTTGAGCTTCTTATCTCCTCGTCACAGGCAAGGACAGCTATCATTCGCCTCCAGAGGACATAGGAACGAAGGCTTCAGAGACTCTTCCGTGAAACTTTTTTTGTCCAAATTTGCTTCAGCCATGTTCTTATCCGCTGTCTCCAGCAGTTTCCTCTCATGGATATTTGTTAATGTCAGACATGGGAAGTTGTTTAGTATACAGAAGACTCTAAACACATTTTCAAATTAACTACTTATTCAACCAGGATTTGCTGAGCGCTAGTAAGATATATGTATATGCGTCTATGTGAATGTGCAAATAAATCACATTTATCACACCTATATACATATGTATATCTATACATCATGGAACTGTGTTTACAAGTACTCATTGCATTTTGGAGAAGTTTTAGATTTACCATAGGACTTAAAGACATAGATTTCCCATAGATCATCCATGCATGGCTTCTCCAATCATCCATACCTTGTGCCAAAGGCATATGTGTTATAACTGATGAGTCCACACGAGAATCTTATTTTTATCAAAAACCAAAGGTTTAGATTAGAGTTCATTTTTGACGTTCCACGTCGTGAATTTGGACAGTGCTGGGCAAAGCCCACTATTGTTGCATCATGCAGAACAGCTGCAAAACCCTAATTTATGGTTCTTTATGGTTCTATTTTTCCTTCCCTTTTCTGTAACTCATAGCAACTATTTATCTTTCTGTTGTCTCTAATGTTTTGCCCTTTTCCAGAACACTATATAGTTGGACTCATACAGGAGAGAGTTTGTAGATTGTCTGTTTCCATTTAATGAAATGCCTTGAAATCTGTTTTCATGGCAGTTAAGATTGGATGTTTCACTGTTGCAATATAATGAAGCTCCTCTCTTAAGGACATTTTGTTTGCTCATACGTTTTGTCAATTATGAATAGATTTCCATAAATATTAATGTAATGATTTTGCATGACATAAAATTTCAAGCAATTTCGCTAAGTACTAAGTAATTATTTAATACTATGCTAACATGTATAATTTAATAAGAATCTGTCAAACTCTTTCCAAAAGTAACTGTACCGTTCTGATTACTTTCCAGCAATAAGTGAGAGTTCCTCTTGCATCTACCAGCATTTAGTGTTTTCAGTGCTTCCCATTTTTTCTGTTCTGTATAGTGAAAGGTCTGATTTTGTATATGACCTATCAGGAAGTTTTACATTATGTGGTATAGTTCAGCATAGCTTACATGACAAAGAACATGGAGGAGCCAAGCATTATAATTGAGAGCTGTCGGGTACTAGTGCAGACTAATTTTTAACTGGCTGTCCCAGAGATATCTGTAGAGAGACATGGTCTGATTCAAGCTATAGGATCTGGCTCAAACATATAGCCATGTTCTAACAAGCCCAGGCTCTTTGTTTTACATAAAAAGGTATAGAGGAATGATTTCATGAAGGTGCCAGGGCAGCCTTGCCAGGCCACAGGGGAAGAGAATGCAGGCAATCCTGATGAAACTTGATAGGCTAGGGTCAGTTGGAAGGGGAGGAGGGCTCCCCCTTTCTGAGGACTAGGGGAGGGAGGGTAGTTGAGAAGAGGGAGGGGGTATGGGATCGGAAGGAGAAGAGGAGTGGGAAAACAATCGGGATGTAAAGTGAATAAATTAAAAAAATTAATTTAAATTGAAAAAGATAAAAAATATTAGCGGGCTTACCATATCATACCCATTTTCATTTCTACAATAAAAGAATAATGCAAATAAAATAATGCCTGACATCATGAACAGTATTATCTCACTTGCAGGCCACTAGGATCTCACAGGCATTCCAGGGTAAAGGTCAAAGTCCCTTAAGGGATGCCTGGTGCCATCTTGAGCTTCTTTAGTCATCACAGGGGAGTCATGTGCAAATTATTACACAGGTCTGAGCACGCTGACTGGGATAGAACAGACAATAACACAGTGCCATCAAGTTAGAGCTGTCACATCCCCCCACTGTCAGAGGTCTGGAGATCCATGAAGCATCTTAATTCTCCACAAACGTGGCAAACATTTCTCACAGAGCCTAGGTACCTTTAATCAGAGAAAGATTGGAGGGAGAAAATGGAATGTGTCCGTTGAAAAGTTCTGGTGTGCGCTGAATGAGAGAGTGAGAAGAGGCAGCGTCGGCAGAGAGAGAAGTCATCTAGGTAGCAAGATAGTCCAGGTCAACTGAAGCAGTGAGAAAACCTTGAGGGATTTTCTGTGGGGTGAGCTGGATTGTGGAGAGCAAAGGAGCCTCGAGGAAGTTCTGAAATGGGGAGGGGCAGGCAGGAGAGTTGGGGATTTGCTGGGCAGAGATGGCATGAAAAAAGGAGGAAACGTCTTTGTTTCAAGTAGTTAGTCTCTTAAGTCAATGTTTGTCAGTATTACCCTGGTCAAATGAAAATAACCTTAACTACTGAACAGGCATCATCTGTAAAGGTCATCGTTTACACAGCTTGTATAAACTAGTCCAACATTCATAATTTGATCAGCATCATGATATTCATTTTTTCTAGATGCTGTAGCTTTACAATTCTCCTTTAAAGTTACACAGCAAGCTGCACAGGGTGAGATGCAGCCTCAAAGCAGAACAGCAGGAAAAAAAATCAAAAAGTGAGATACAATAAAAATTCACAGCCTGTTTTACTCTTCTTCTTCATATTTTATAATAGATACAACTTGTTATCTGCGGGCCTCTGATGATGCAATGTGCAGGTCCATTGAATGTTCAGGAAAGCACAAATAAGATTGAGGTTGAAAAGCTTCAGTGAAAGACTTGGTCTCAAATGGTGGGACCTAGAAATGATCGCTCTGAGTGAGGTGTCCCAAAAGCAGAAAGACACACATGGCATATTGTTGGCATAATGTTCTTTTGAAATGTATACACCTTACCCTTGTTAACTCAAATGCTGATTTCTCCCACTCTCTAGTTTCAATCCGGATATTGCATTGTGATACTTATTCTAAGCATCCTGTTATCAGATTTGTGTAAACAGGCCAAAATAAAGCAACTGGCTACAATGTTGTGCAGTGGGAGGAGCCAGAGGACAAGAAAGAGAGGAAGAGCAAGAGTGCAGGGAAATGAGTGGGAAGAGAAAGGGCGAGAAGAGAGCTAAGAGAGGAGCAGAGCTGGAGGACAGATCTTGGAACAGTGTGGAGAGATGGACTGGACCTACTGTATCACTAAAAGCAAGTATTATGTGGGAAATTTAAATGTTAGGAAACTATAAGGGCTTGGAGGTTTAGGATGGAATAAATATTGCCCAGCATTGTGTTCTAGTCTCTGTGTGGTGATTTGGTTATACAGCTGTTTAGGACTTACAGCAGAATTACCAGAAGATATATCAATAGTAAAAATTAATCACCGCTTACAACAGTATATACTCACTTATATAGTCCTATAAGATAGGATAAACATACTGAAATCTATACACCTAAAGAAGATAAACAAGAAAGAGGACCCAGGGTACGATGATCAATCCTCACTTAGAAAGACAAATGGGATGGACATTGGATGTAGGAGCAAACAAGTAACATGACAGGAGCCTACTGCAGAGAGCCTCTGAAAGACTCTACCTAGCAGTGTATCAAAGCAGATATTAAGACTCACAACTAAATTTTCAGCAGAGTGAAGGGAATCAAAAAAAGGTGGTGGTGGGGAGTTAATATGACCTGCAGAGGACAGGAGTTCTACAAGGACTAAATATATCTAGGCACAGAGGTCTTTTATGAGACTGTTTCTCCAAACAAGGACCATGTATGGATGCAACCTAGAGCCCCTGCTCAGATGTAGCCCTTGGTGACTCAGTATCCAAGTGGGTACCCTAATAAGGGGAACAGGGACTGTTTTTGACATGAACTCAATGCGGGCTCTTTGATCTCCTCTCCCGCCACCCCCTGAAGGAGGAGCAGCCCTGCTAGACCTCAAAGGAGGACTTTGCAGCCAGTCCTGAAGACACCTGATAAGCCAGTATCAGATGGAAGGGGAGGAGGTTCTCCCCTATCAGTGGACTTGGAAAGGAGCAGGGAGGAGATGAGGGTGGGAGGGTGGGGTTGGGAGGGAAAGAGGGAGTGGGATACAGCAGGGCTACAAAGTTAACAAACTGTAACTAATATTAAAAAATAAAAATTAAAAAAAAAACAACTAAAGTCCAAGTGGATCAAAGATCACAACATAAAACCAGATACACAAAACCTGTTAGAAGAAAAAGTGGGGAAGAGCCTAGAACTCATTAGAACAGGAGACAACTTCCTGAACAGAACACCAACAGCACAGGCTCTGAGATCAACAATCAATAAATGGGACCTCATGAAACTGAAAAGCTTCTGTAAAGCAAAAGACACTATATCAAAACAAAAAGACAGCCTATAGACTGGGAAAGGATCTTCACCAACCCTATATCTGACAGAGGGCTGATATACAAAATATATAAAGAACTAAAGACGTTAAAAGGCAACAAATCAAGCAGGATGGACGTGGAAAAAGATGTTGCTATTCTAATATCTGACAAAATGTCAAGAAATCCCAACCAAATGATGAAATGGCCAATTTCTATACATAAAGAGAACACTCTATCAATGGGATATTACAATTACCAACACCTACTCCTTAAACTTCGGTGCTCTCAGTTTCAAAAATAATACTACTAGACAAAAACTCCAAGGTTGACTCCAGCACAGTAATAGTTGTCAGCTTCAGTACTCCACTCTCATTGATAGACTTGTCAGCTAGACAAACAAACAAACAAAGACTTGGAAGTTACATGGCTTCATAGGTTATGTAGACCTAAAAAATATTTACAGAACACACCTTACAGACACTACATAATATATGCTCTTCTCAGCACTTTTTAGCACTTACTCTGAAAATAACCTTAAAAAGTTAACGTATTAAGACCCAAAGCAAGTCTTACTAAATGGAGAAAAATGAAGTAATTTCTTTTATTATATTCGGCCACAATGGAATATGACTAGATATCAACAGCACAAAAAAACTACAGAAAATATACATTGAATTATGAATGTATCATTGAAGAACTAAAGAGTGAAATTTAAAAATTTCTAGAATTCAATGAAAACGAAAATGGAGTGTATTAAAAACTATGGGATACAAGCAAGGCAATACTAAAAGTTTCTGCTTTAAAAAGTAAGAGAAAACTCATCTTACTGATGTACCTTTAGCCCTTGAAAAAACAAGAACAAGCTAAATGCAAAAGCAGTAGACAAGAGAAATAATAAAGGTCACAGCAGAAATCAATGAAAAAGAAATAAGAATAATCAATACAAAGAATTAGTGAAATGAAGAGTTGCTTCATAGAAAAGCTATGCAAGAATAAAAAATTCATAGCTAAATTAGCTAAAAGAAAAAGAAGACACACATTAGTAAAATTACAGATGAAAATGGAGACAAAAGAACTATATATTAAATTCTGAAAATTATAATGATCAACTTTAAAAACTTAAATTTCAGTTAACTGAAAAATCTAAAATAAAAGAATTAATGTTTAGATACATATGATCTGAGAAATTAAATCGGGGATGAAATAAGTTTAAATTGTACAACTAGCAGTGAGATTTAAGCAATAATAACAATATTAATCCCTACCCCCCCACACTAGAAATTTCTAGGGCCAGAATGATTCACTGCGGATTCCTCCATACCGTCAAAGAAGATCCAGCATCAAGTATACTCTAATTATACTATAAAATAGAAAAATAAATGAGTGCTTTTGACTCTTTTTATGAAGTCTGCATTATATTGATTCTAAAACCAGATAAGGCTACAATCCAAAAGAATACAGTAAACTTGTTTCTCTAGTGAATATAGACAAAATATTCTCAGTAAAATACCTGTAAATAGATTTCAAGATTATACTGAAAATATTATTTAGCATACTCAAGTTGTCTTCTTTCAAAACAGGGATTGTTTACTATACACAGACCAGTAAATAAATGTTATTTACCTCACGAGTGGACTCAGCGACAGAAATTACATGCTCATTTCAATAGAAACAGAAAAGGCCTTTGACAAAATCCAAAATTTCTTCATAATAAAGCACAGAGAAGCTAGGGGTAGATGGAACAGGTATCAACGTAGTAAAGGGCATATACAACAAACATATTGTGAATGTCATGCATTCCCACTAAGTTCAGGAAGAAGACAGGTGTTTACTATTTCCACTTTAATTCAACATAGTGCTAGAAATTTTGGCTAAAGCAATAAGACAAGAGAAGAAAATAGAAAAGGCTACAAATAAAAAAGCAAGAAGTTAAAGCAGCAAACCAAGTAATCCACTTAAAAAATGGGGAACAGAGCTAAACAGAGAACTCTCTGTAGAGGAATATCGACTGGCAGAGAAACACTTAAAGAAATGCTCAACCTCATTAGCCATTAGGGAAATGCAAATCAAAACAACCCTGAGATTTCACCTTATACCTATCAGAATGGCCAAGATGAAAAACTCAAGTGACAACACATGCTGGAGAGGTTGTGGAGAAAGGGGAACCCTCCTCCACTGCTGGTGGAAATGTAAACTTGTACAATCACTCTGGAAATCAATCTGGCGCTTTCTCAGACAACTAGGAATAGTGCTTCCTCAAGATCCAGCCATACCACTCCTAGGCACATATCCAAAAGAGGCTCAAGTATACAATAAGGACATTTGCTCAACCATGTTTGTAGCAGCTTTATTTGTAATAGCCAGAAGCTGGAAACAACCCAGATGCCCCTCAACTAAAGAATGGATGCAGAAATTGTGGTACATCTATACAATGGAGTATTACTCAGCAATGAAAAATAAGGAAATCATGAAATTTGCAGGTAAATGGTGGGAACTGGAAAGGATCATCCTGAGTGAGCTGTCCCAGAAGCAAAAAGACACTCACGGTATATACTCACTCATATAGACATACAACATAGGATAAACCCACTAAAATCTGTACATCTAAAGAAACTAAGCAAGAGAGAGGACCTTGACTAAAACGCTCAATCCCCATCCCGAAAGGCAAAGAGGATGGACATCAGAAGAAGAAGAAAACAGGAAACAACCAAGAAACCTGCCACAGAGGGCTTCTGAAAGCCTCTGCCCTGCAGACTATCAAAGCAGATGCTGAGCCTGATGGCCAACTGTTGGACAGAGTGAATGGAATCTTATGTAGGAAGTGGGAAATAGTAAGAGCTGAAGAGGACAGGAACTCCACAAGGAGAGCAACAAAACAAGAAAATTTGAACACAGGGAACTTTCCAGAGACTCATACTTCAACCAAGGACTATTCATGGAGATAATCTAGAATCCCTGCACAGATGTAGCCCATGGCAGTTCAGTGTCCAAGTGGGTTCCATAGTAATGGGAAGAGGGACTGCCTCTGACATACTCTGATTGGTCTGCTCTTTGATCACCTCCCCCTGAGGGGGGAACAGCCTTACCAGGCCACAGAAGATGACAAGGCAGCCACTTCTGATGAGAACTGATAGACTAGGATCAGAAAGAAGGAGAGGAGGACCTCCCCTATCAGTGGACTTGGGGAGGAACATGCTTGAAGAAGGGGGGGAGGGTTGGATTGGGAGGGGAGGAGAGAGGGGCTTATGGGGGGATACAAAGTGAATAAAGTGTAATTAATAAAAGTTAAATAAAAAATTTAAAAAAGCAAGAAGTTATGTATTGGAATGGATAACAAGTACATAGAAAACGACATTGAATTTTCATTTTTCACCCTGTGCAAAAATCAACGTTGCATGAATGAAGGACAGGATACCCTGACTCTTGAAAGTGTGAGACAAAAAGTATGGAGTATACTTGAAAATGTGGATGTAAGTGATAACAACTTTCTAGTTAGAACTCTGGTCGCTCAGGAAATAAAACCAACAATTGAGAAATGAGATCTTATGGAATCAAAACACTTCTGTACAGAGAAAAATGATTTGATTGACAAGGTAGCCAACTGAATGTGGGAAATCTTTGCTAGATATTTACTTCTAGCAGCAAATTAATATCTATAAAACTGAAGAACAATTTATCAAAAGAAGAGATACAAATAGCTAATAAATGTTCTAAAATGTATTCAACATTCCTATCCACCAGAGAAATTAAAACTAAAGCCACTTGGAGATCCATTTCATCTCAGTCAAATGGACAAGATCCAGAAAACAAAAGACAAGTGTTGTCGGATATGAGGAAACCAGAACCCTTATTCCCCGTTGGTGGGTACATAAACTATTGTAGCCATTATGGAACTCAGTACAGAGGTTCCTTAAAAAGCTAAAACAGAGGCATCATATAGCACTCTTGGGCATATATTTGAAAGACTGTTCACATCCTCAAGTTCTGTATTTTAAGACAGGAACATCATTTGCCAGATAATATGAGTTTCTAGCGGTAAGGAAGACCACATTATCAATTGGCACCACCACTTCATTTTTCTTATGATTGTTTGCTGCCATTTCACTTCTTCTGCATGCAACTAAATGTGGTGATTGACAGGATATGTTACAACCATTGCATCTTTAACGTTCTGTTGATGGCACGGTTTTCTACAATTCTCCTAGTACTGTGGTTGCAACATTTTCTACTCTACCATAGACTAAAACGTTGGCAGTGCTTTACAGATAGATAACTCTTTTGTTTACAAATGAATTTTAGTACATGGTCAGCAAGCTGATGTGGATGGAGGTGCTGTTAAATGGTGAAGATATAATTCAAGCCTTGTAGTTACTGACTAAGATATTATTATCAATGAATGAAACCAGACTCTCCTTTCTATATGAGTGATAAAACATAGATACTTTTATAGCTACTTATGTTTTTTTTTTTCCTCACGTTCCCATGTGAGAGATTGACATATGGTATTGCTGGCATATGTTGTTTGATATGAGCTTCCTTCCAACGGGGTCTCACTCCATAACAGGAGGAGGTAATTACACAGTTGAGGGGTCATGACTTTGCACAGGTTGTGTTGGGTTGCTCCCTCTATTTCACTCAGCTTACTCTCTTTGTCCAATTATTGTTCCTTATAGCTAAAAGACGCAAGTTTCTTTTTCCTGCTATTCTGGTCCATCCTGAAACTGTTGGCAATTCCCTACCCTCTGATCCAGGTTATCTAGATCTTGTTCTTGTACTTTAAGTTCTCTTTTCAGTGGACTCTAGACTTCCCCAAATTCTCATGGCATTGTAGGTCAGTTTCTATGCTCTGTGCTGTGCCCCAACCCAGCTTGGACAGTTTATGAGAGTAAGAAAGTTTTTATTCCATGTCTGAGTTTCATTATTAGCTAATTAAAATTAAAATGAAAATATTATTAAGATCATATTGCTGCCCACAATAATGTCTGCTTCAACTAGATTTTTCACATGTTGGAGATTATGGACCAAGGTTTAAAAAAATAGGAGCAAAAGCAAATGTCTTTGCATCCCAGAGGGAGGGAAGATCATTAGACTCTGTCAAACATTTCTAAGGCTATTGATGGAGAAGAAAGATTTCTGTTCAGCATGCAGATATTGAAAACAATAACAATCTCAACATGAGTCTCAAAAGCATATAATTAGCTTTGGGGGAAATGAAAAGCTGGTTTAGACCAGCAGTTTCCAACTCTCTCTGTGTGTGAGCATCATCTCTTTAGAGGCGCAGAAGTCTCATCGCTAATCCTGTAAATAACAGGACCCAGTAAGACAGGCATGCTAAATTGTTCCCAGCTTCTCTAACCCCATAATTATGATCAAGGTATCCCACTGTGCATTGCATTCTCAGCTAGAGGTGGGGGCAACCTGACCATCAGAAGTTATTAAAGCTCCCCTGATGATGTGATTTTAAAGTTTAGTCAAACTTGCAAGCATCAGGCCAGACCATCATTGTCTCTTATTCCTGTCCCCTACGGAATGACTTTGGTGATTACCTGTTGTTCTCCTCCTGCCTGTGGGCTGCCTCCCAGCAGCCCACGAAGTCAGGAGGGGCAGGAGATAAACCTTACAGGATCACATACTCCAGGAACAGCTGATGGCTATATACCCCTAGGGGAGTGGGTGGATGGGGCTCCAAGAATAGGTGTACATAATTGGTTGGAACTAGATACTTCAAGGATGCTTGATTTGCATTAGACAGCACACTCCGATCATTAAAGTAGAATGTCAGTGCTTAATTAACATATAGGCGAAGAAAGGGGAGAGATATCAGGGAGATGTGTCAGAGGCCATATATCAAGTGTGGTTAGGGGAGTCTGCATCTAGAGACACTTTCCAGATGAAGTCAGGCAGAGAGCAGGGGACCCCACCGAGGAGAGGGAGTTCTGCCTTTAGCGCTGAGCTCACAATGGCTATGTGGTAGGTCCAGGCAAGAACTGCAACCTCAAGCAGAAGGGTACCTTCAACAGTCCCCCCCTATTCTGGTGCTCATGTTAGCATGTCTGCTAACAGTAATGTATTCACTTGTATGAAGGCTTGCTCTGCTTTCAACTGCCCTTCAGCTAACAGCTGGCGACAGAGGAAACAGTGACACTAAACTTACCAAGTTTAATGTTATTTAATTAATTAATTTATTTAAGTATGTTATTTAAACTTATTTAATTTCATATACCACTTACTTTTGTTGTTGTGTTGTTTATGTCTTTGTCAAAAAAAATCTTTAAATTTCAATTATAAGGTGTCTGCTTTTCACTGGGGTTGCAGCATAGAGGTAGAGCTCTTGCCTAGCACAGATAAGGAATTGAGTTCATTCTCCAACTCCTAAGAAAAGGAAAAGAAAAGATATCTGGTTTTTGTGATTAAAAAACCAAATGGAGTACAATGAAAAGCATTCATAATTGTTACCAGGTTTTCGCAGATACACACATTATTATTAGAGAATATAGGACAAATTGAAGCCTGATTGTCTAGCATTTAACTTTAAACATGCTTCTGTGTCTTAATACTCCTTTTCAAAATATAATGAAAAAATGAGATACAACAGTTTATTGGTAATATTCTTGAAATAAATCAACTGATCTGCTTAAAATGAATGTCAAAGACTTATGTAGTTATTTTAGGCTTAGATTTTAAACTTGTACAGCTGTCTCCATTCTATGCTAAAGTGTTAATTAGTTTTAGTGAGGTGCATCCATTTAGTGCTGAGAGTTATTGTTGATGTCTGAACAGAAATAAGTTTCTTTATTTTTGATGAAGCTATTTTTCTATTTTATCTGTAGTTTTAAATTTTATTTGATGAAGGAATGTATTTCTCTTTCTTATCTCATTTATTTATTATGGAAACATGTTTGTATATCTTGTCAGAACATTATCCTGATAATGAAAAAAAAAACAATTTTGTAAATCAAAATGAGTTTATTTTGACCCAAAATGTTCATTTTTTTGCCACTTTGTTTTTATAATTCATTTTATAAATTCTGGAACAAAACATTTTCTATTCTCATGTAGTATTCTAATTTGCTGTTTAGTATATATTTCTGAAAACCTTGGTCAATATTTCTCAGCCTGTGAAACTTAATGAATGTCTGTTGTGAAGAAGCTTCATGCCTGCTCGCTACTATGGCTGCATCCTCTGTAAAACCTTTGGCGAAGGAGATTGCCTGTGACAGAAGACGTGCGACATGAACCTGCTGCAGCAGAAAGGAACTGTCTCAGTTACTGCTCTATTGATGCGGGGAAACTCCACGACCAAGGCAACCTACAAAATAAAGCGTTCAACTGTGGGCTTGCATACAGTTTCAGAGGGTGAATCCATGACAACCATGACAGGGAGTATGTCAGCAGGCAGGTAGGTTTGGTGCTGGAGAAGTGGCCGAGCCCGTTTGTGACACTGATCCACAAATTCCAGGCAGAGAGCAACACTGAGCCTGGAATGGACCTTTTAAACCCCGAAGCCCATTCCTGGTGACACACTCCCTCTAACAAGGCAACGCCTCCTAACCCTTCCCAAACATTTCCATTAATTGGGGACCAATCATTCAAAAATATGAGCCTATGGGGGACATTTTCATTCAAACCCACCAAAGTCATTATTTATTTATTTGCACACTAACCTTGCTCACTGAGAGCCAAGAACTAGGGCAATGACCTGGATCTCAGTAGCTAAAAGTGAAAACAGCAATGGAGCTCTCATTGCTGCGTTCTTCTTCTGCGTGCAGGCTTTTTGTTCTTGGGCTTCCCCCATGTCTAACATCATGATCCAGAAAGGCAGACTTATTCCAGCTAGTTGACACCAAAACCCTTGGAGGCCTGGTGACACCTCAGGCTGAGTCATATAACTAAAGGATTCCTCTAGGCTGTGACATGAACCCAACCTATGAGAATGTGGTGAGGAATGATGTTTTTGATCATTTCAACTATGATACGGTGATGCAGTGGGCAGGGTATGTTGTTAAGAAAAGGAAAAATCAGCAATTACTAAGAAAGTCCACTAGGCAGACAAAGCTAACATGTAGCCATTTGTCCTCAATATGAGAGCAATGTGAGAAATAATACAAATTAACATAATTTTCTTTATGATAGGTTTAACAGGGGTAACAGTGCAGGAAAATGTTCAGATAAACCTTTTCATCAAATTACTTAGCCAAGTCTCACTATATGTTTGTGACTAAAATACACATCATGAGCTGTATGGCAGCTCTTTAATAATTTATTGATATTAATTTGAACAATCTGAATTTACTCTTTATTGTGGTTAAAATAAGCATTCCATGGAGCTCAACCTTTGCCCTGTGAAACACTTCTCTAAGTAACTAAGGCAGTAATTCAAGTTGGCCTGAGGGCAAGCTTGTGTGGAATTTCCTTAATGATTGATATGGGTAATGCCATCCCTGGGCAGGTGGTCTTGGTTTGTTTAGAAAAACAACAACAATAACAAAAGACAAAACAACAACAAAAACCGTTGAGTGAGCCACGAGGAGCAAGCCAGTAAGCAGCAGTCCTCCATAGTCTCTGTTTCAGTTCCTGCCTCGAGGTTCCTGTGCTGACTTCCCTTCACAGCGGACTAAAAGCTGTAAGCTGAAATAAACTCTTTCAACCCCAGGCTGCTTAGGTCATGGTGTTTATTACAGCAATAGAAAGCAAACTAGGACATCTTTTTTGTTTGTTTAAGCAAGCTAATCCAAACTAAGCAGCTGTAATTAATTCTCAGTGATTCCTCCAGGCTGACCCTTGAAGTAGAGTGAAAAGCATAAGAAACACATTCCGGGCAGAAGCATGGGCCTGACCCATGGACTAAGAAGAACACCGGATGCTCAAGATCTACATGGAGTTTTGTCATTAAATATCTGGGAAGGTTTTCAGAGCCAGGGGTGGTGGACTACTTGAAGGAAAATGTTTTCCAGAGGGAACAGGGCAGGTTCACGTACAAACTCAGGGAGACTGTGACAGTGTGCACATAAGCAAGCCATGCAAATGCACAGAGAAAAGTGGGACAGATACAATGTCCTTCTAAATAAGAAGCTGTTCACAACTGATAGTTGCTGGGAGGGGAAAATTGGTTTGTTCCAATGGAGTGATATTGAGTGTATCAACCATACTGCAGAGCAGTCACCATGCCCAGGAACAGTTAGCCAATGAGAACTGGACTCTGTGGTTTTTTTTTTTAATTGTTGTGAGTGCCTTCCTTCCTTCCTTCCTTCCTTCCTTCCTTCCTTCCTTCCTTCCTTCCTTCCTTTCTTCCTTCCTCCCTTCCTTTTTTTGAAAGAGAGAAAACATGAAGTTGGAGTAGTAGAGAGGAAGGAAAAGCTCTGGGAGAAGTTGGGGGAGAAGAGAGAATATGATCAAAATATATCATATGCAGTCATCAAAGAATAAATGAAAATATCTTAAAAGCATTAAAATACAGCTAGAGTATAACCCTATAGACTGAAATGCATTGTTTGCTTGCTGCTAGGGTTGTTGGTTTGGGCAGAGGAGTACATGTAGCTAATAGGTGGTGGTCAGAGCTTCAAACAGCACTGTGAGAGACGGTGGGACCTGGTGCTTGCAAATGAGGCCGCTGGGTAGCCATATGCATTTCAAAAGACCCCCATATTTTATCTGTAGTTAAAAAGCCAAGTAAAAGCACCTTAACCTTGCTCTAATAATTTCTTTATAATCCTCAAAGAAGGGATTTCTGACTGAGGCAGAAAGCTGAGAGTGAAAATTGTATGTTTTCAGATGCCCAGTAATTCTTTGTATAACCTCAGGGAACACATCAACTTTGAAGCTGCCAAGCTCTGGAATGTGGCGGTTTGTGAGAATATCCTTGAACTCCATTTGTATCCCACAGACAGGCACAGACAAGGCAGGTCAATGGGGAAGTACAAAGAGAAACCTTTTTCCTCTTCAGATTAAAGTCTTTGTAAGAAGCACTGGAGCAGAAAGAGTGGGAGGGGGTGCTGCTGCTGCTGCTGGCCAATAGCTAAATCAAAGCACACACACATCACACACACTCAGACACACACACCTTCACACACCACACACACCTCACATATACTATACATAAAGACTTATGCCACACTCACACATACATAGTCACACACACACACACACACACACACACACACACACACACACACACAC
>NW_026596085.1:9697284-9711779 GCF_907164565.1 Psammomys obesus
CACACACACACACACACACACACACACACACACACACACACACACACTTCTCATAAAGAAGGTTCTTCTACAACCAGAGGCTGTAAGCTATATGCCAAATGAGAGCTTTTGAGGACAGTATAGCAGGGCAATATTTAGAAACAAGAAAACACCCAAATCACTGTCAGACTCACCTTCCTGCAGTCACCATCCC
The DNA here is from genome assembly GCF_907164565.1 of Psammomys obesus. Lineage (NCBI taxonomy): Eukaryota > Metazoa > Chordata > Mammalia > Rodentia > Muridae > Psammomys > Psammomys obesus. The sequence goes on from NW_026596085.1 coordinate 9,697,478, forward strand.
TCATATATTCTTCATAAAAAACAACTGCTCTATGATAATGGCTCCTGACTGAAAACCGTAGTGAAAAGGAATATGGTGATAGGCCGTCTCTGATGCAGTTTTATGGTGTGAAACTTCCTGATGATGAAAGGCTTGGCCTAGAGGTTTGCTCTCTGGGTTTGAGAGAGTCATCCAATGTGAATTCTGTGGTTCATACTTGGTCTTTTCCAGACAGTCACCTGATTCCTTGATGTGTCCCTGTGGACTCTGTGAAGAGGAGCCAATCTCAAGCAGACCTGGAGTTTCACCTCCAGCAACTGTGAGATAGTAAATTGTGTTGTTTTGTGCTGAAATGTTTGTGGTAATAACCCACGCAACAATAGAAAGCTAAGCTAACACACATGTGGATACCATTCCTGATTTTCAACATGTAGAGAAAATACTGAGAGATCTTGAGAAATAAAACCTATTTTAAATAAAGTGTGGTAAAAGTCAATCAGTTTATGTCAGAGGCAGTCCCTCTTCCCATTACTATGGAACCCACTTGGACACTGAACTGCCACGGGCTACATCTGTGCAGGGGTTCTAGGTTATCTCCATGCATGGTACTTGATTGGAGTATGAATCTCTGGAAAGACCCCTCTGCTCAAAGTTTTTGGTTCTGTTGCTCTCCTTGTGGGGCTCCTGTCCTCTCCAGATCATACTATTTCCCATTTCTTTCATAAGATTCTATGCACTGTGCCCAACAGTTGGCCATAAGTCTCAGCGTCTGCTTTGATAGTCTGCAGGGCAGAGCCTTTCAGAGGCCCTCTGTGGGAGGCTCCTAACTTGTTTCTTGTTTTCTTCTTCTTCTGATGTCCATCCTCTTTGTCTTTCGGGATGGAGATTGAGCATTTTAGTCAGAGTCTTCCCGCTTGATTAGTTTCTTTAGGTGTACAGATTTTTGTAAGTTTATCCTATATTATATGTCTATATGAGTGAGTATATACCGTGTGTGTCTTTCTGCTTCTGGGATAGCTCACTCAGGATGATCCTTTCCAGTTCCCACCATTTCCCTGCAAATTTCATGATTTCCTTATTTTTCATTGCTGAGTAATACTCCATTGTATAGATGTACCACAGTTTCTGTATCCATTCTTCATTTGAGGGGCATCTGGGTTGTTTCCAGCTTCTGGCTATTACAAATAAAGCTGCTACAAACATGGTCGAGCAAATGTCCTTATTGTGTACTTGAGCCTCTCTTGGAGGCTATATGCCTAGGAGTGGTATGGCTGGATCATGAGGAAGCGCTATTCCTAGTTGTCTGAGAAAGCGCCAGATTGATTTTTAGAGTGGTTGTACAAGTTTACATTCCCACCAGCAGTGGAGGAAGATTCTCCTTTCTCCACAACCTCTTCAGCATGTGTTGTCACTTGAGTTTCTTAATCGGTTTATCTGTGGATATAAATCTAGTTGTTTTTTTCAATACTCTGGTTATTGGAAATAGGGCTACTATGGAAATGGTTGAGCAAGTGTTTGTGTAGATATGACATAGAGTAGATCGTTTGAGTATATGCCATGAGTGGCCTAGCTGGATTGTAGGGTAGATCTATTCCTGGATTCCTGGGGAGCCATTACACTGGTTTCCATAGTGGCTGTACAAGAGAACATTCCCACCAGCAATGCTTCCATTGAGTGTTCCCCTTTTCCCACATGGGTTGGCACTTGCTTTACTGACCTCTACCATTTTGACTTGTGTAAAGTGAATTCTCAACATAGTTTTGTTTTGCATTTTCCTGATGACTAAGGATGTTGAGCATTTCTTTAAGTGTTTTTCAGACATTTGTGATTCTTCTTTGAAAAACTCTCTGTTCAGATGTATACGCCATTTTTAAATTGGATTATTATGTATGTTGGGAAAATTATTTTTTTAATATTTATTTATTCATTTCATTATGTATACATTCTTCTGTCTGCATGTACACCTGCACCAGATCTTATTACAGATGGTTGTGAGCCACCATGTGGTTGCTGGGAAATGAACTCAGGACCTTTGGAAGAACGGTCGGTGCTCCTAACCTCTGAGCCATCTCTCCAGCCCCGGGAAAATTCTTTTCTGGTCCAGTTTATTAAGTGTTGTGTCTGCTTCTAGTGCCTTGATAAGTACCACCTTCTTTACATTAGGAAATTTTTTTTCTGTGATTTTGTTGAAAATATTTTCTGGGGCTTTGACCTGCGTTCCTCCTCTTTCTTCTATTCCTGATATCCATAGATTTGGTCTTTTCATGGTGTCCCAGATTTCTTGGATGTTTTGTACCTGGATTGTTTTTAGATTTTACGTTTTCTTTGACTGAGGGATCAATTTCTTCTATTTTATTTCCAACTCCTGATGTTCTTTCTTCCACCTCTTGTGCTGTCAGTAAGGCTTTTTTCTGAATTTTTTATTTCACTTTAAACATTTTTCATTTTTAGTTTTAACCCAATTGGGTTTTCTTTAGTAATCCCATTTCTACTTTCATGTCTTAGACTGTTTTTATCATTTCATTTTACTATTTGTGTTTCTGTAGATTTCATTAATGGATTTATTCACACTCTTTCTGAGGACTTTGAGAATATTAATAACAGCTATTTTGAATTCCTTGTCTTGTTATAGTATACTTCTCAGGGTCTGTTGTAGTATGGTTGCTGCTGAGCTCTGGTGAAAATGTTGTCTTGGCTGTTACTGATTGTGCTTTTACATGGGTCTCAAGCCTTGTGGGTTTAGGGTTAATACAGGTGTTGATACCTGGTTTCATCTTTGTCGACTGGGTGTTCCATCCCTTGACTTCTGCTGCCCTCTCTGGATCGTGGAAGAGTACGTTGGCTGTTGGTTGCCTGTTGGGGAGTGCTTCTGAGTCTCTGGCAGGTGTGGCCACTGGGGGTATTGGGTAGAAAGTATCTCTACACTTTGGAGGCTGGGATGAAGAAATGAGCCAGAAGGACGGAATGAGAGGCTCTTCAGGAAGAAAGAAGACTGAGGCTGACAAGAGTCTCCAGAGAGTGAAGGCTGAGAGGGAGGACAAGCCCCTGCAAGTGATCTGCTAAGGTTTTGAAACTGGGGGATGGAGATGGAGGTCAAGAAGAGAGTGAATATTGCCTACCTGACTTCCAGGGCAGCATGCCTATCATGTTCCTGGGTAGAGAGTGCTCCCTACCCAGGATTGGAGGCTGGCACAAAGGGATTTGGCAAGGAAGGAAGGCTGGGTCCTGGGAGTATCCCAGTCCCCAGAGAATGGAGTCCAGAGAAGACAAGGCCCTGCAGGAGGACAGCTGCAGGGATGAACGTAGGTGATGTGGGAAAATTGGAAATGGAGTGAATTTAGCAAAGTTAATATTCTATGTATCATTTCTAATTCTCATGTACATGTCTTAATTAATTTTCTATCATATTTTATGATTTAAAAGGCCTTTTAGTTTTTTTAATTCTGAAAAATATAGAAGCATCTTAATCTTTATACAGAAATGATTTTTTACCTTTATTTTATATCCCTTTTTAAAAGAACTTTCAGTTAATTACTGTTTTTTTCTACTTCCTTAAACAACCCTGAGTTCAAATTACATACATAATTCATTGTAGTATATTAAGATTGCCAACACATATTTTTAATTATCATCTGTTTCTGTAATTTTTCCTTAATTACCAAACCTTTCTGCTTGGACTTGTGCATTTTTTTTCTACCCTCAGCTCCCAGAGTATCATCAAACCTGAGTTAGAAAAAAAAGTTTGCATTTTAGTAAGAGCCGTGGCACATCATCAAAATGACCTTCCCACGGGCGAATGCTCCCTGCAAACAAGAAAGAGCAGAAAAGGAGGCACACGCAGAGCCAACAATCTTTACACATTAACCCTGTTATTGATGCAGGAGGTGAGAGAAGGCATCTATTTCTCCCATATTGGTTGAAATGAAGAGTGTTGTGCAGTTCTACAGCCAGAAGTGTTACTTTCCCTCTTTGGTCCTTTGCTGAAATCCATCAAAGGGTCCAGTAGGACCAGATGAAGAGGAACCCCTGACTCATTCGTCCTCATAAACATAAAATATATTAGGGTGGGCCCTCTCTTTAAAAGTGATCACCACCCCAACATTTGTGACGATTTCGGACAGTGGCGACTCAATGGCACACGTTCCTATCTTTTCATGGCTTGGCTCTGCTTACCCTGACCTTCAATGGCAATAGCCTGTTTTATTAAAAGCCAGCACACATGCGCACAGACACACACAGACACACGCACACATGCGCATACACACAATCATGGAAAAAGTCCTCCCTAAAGTAATGGGGTTTTAAGTGTTTTGGGTGGCTCAGGTGGGTCTCCTTTTGCTTCTTTCTGGTTACTCAGCATACACAGAGAGGAAGCTGAGTGGCCCCAAATTTTAGATAAACATGTCTAGGACTGGTCTTAGAGCTGGTCAGCTAAAAGGGGGAGTAAAGGTTTGCCAGGCCTCAGTGTCAGGTCTGGAGGATTCTGAAGAAGCTGGAAATTGGCCATCTTTCTCATTTGTCAGAGGCCCTTTTCCCCATCTTTCTGCCTGACAGGGTTCTTTCCGTCCAACTCCTAGTGCCTCACAAGGCTGGTTGACAAGCAGAACAGGTGTTCACCTGGAAGGTCTCACATTAGAAGCAGGAACACAAGGCCTGTAGTTACTAAGTTGACCGAAAGCTTTTGAAGGTTTGCTGATTTGCACATTAATGTCAGAATTTTTATTGGTGAAGTTGAATATTTGTTAATTAGCTATTTAATTATCTTTAATCGTTAATGTTAAGTATTCTTAAGATGCAAATGTTAGCCAAATCTTTTGGAAACACTGATGCATGCATACAGCACAGCCAGCCTTGCAACCTAGACCTTCAGGAGACTGGCACTCTATATTGGACAAATTTGTGCTCTACATTCTTAAATTTTATTTCCTATACCATACATAAAAAAAAGATTCAACTTCCCACTTACAGGAAAAGGTGCTGGAGCTGTGTAACATATATAATAGCTAAAATTTAACAAGCCATGACATAATTGTTCCTCTTGTATAAGATGAGAAAAATAAACAAGTAAGAGGTATCATTAAACGACATCTGGGAGTTCAATAAAGGGATTTCAGAAAGTTCTGGGATTAAGTACACCGAGGTAAAGAGAGATATCTTGAGGCCAGTACCAGTGAGGACCCGCATGCCTGGAGAAGAACGAAGCAGTGGGAAGATGACAGAGAGAGCGCTTAACACCCAGAGACCACCATCTGAAGGCCAGTTGTTAGCTGACGTAGCTGAACTCAATACAGGAAACAGTGACAAATAGGAGAGTAACCAGGCAGCCTTGAGCCAGAGTGTCTGGGTTTAAATTCTCATTTTGCCGCTTAAATCTCTTTTGGATTCAGATTTTCTATCTGAAAATAGAAATGTACCTCTGTTGAAAACCTAAGTCATCTACAATAGGTAAACTCTTTGGAGTTTACTTGTAAAACTTGTAAGTTTTAAAGTTATTTAAAGCTAACTTTATGTGAAATTTCATAAAGTTAGTTTTCCCCTAAGGAAAAGTTTGAGAAAATTCTCAATTCTCATGAGATGAAATTTTAAGTTACATTAAACAGCTTTCTTTTCTTTTCTTTTCTTTTCTTTTCTTTTCTTTTCTTTTCTTTTCTTTTCTTTTCTTTTCTTTTCCCTTCCTTCCTTCCTTCCTTCCTTCCTTCCTTCCTTCCTTCCTTCCTTCCTTTTTCTTTCTTTCTTTCTTTCTTTCTTTCTTTCTTTCTTTCTTTCTTTCTTTCTTTCTTTCTTTCTTTCTTTCTTTCTTTCTTTCTTTCTTTCTTTCTGGTTTGGAATCTTTAATAATAAATGTGTACTATATTTACAAAAATACAACTCGAAAATACTAGTAACTCCCTAAAGACTATAAAATTCTCAATGACTATAGCAACATAACCAGGACTAGCAGGTGATGGGGTAGGACCCTGACAGAGCTATCACGCATTTCCTCATTGATTCAATCATTCTTGGAATTACGTCTCACTGGGCAGTGGATGTTACGGTAGATGGCAACTAAAATGTTGAGCAAAGTAGCGCAGTCTAATAAGACTAATGCACAAAAAGCTTTGGCGAGCTATTTCCAGGCCCCTAATGGAACCTAATGCTGCGTCTGCCCGCGTGGGCTCTGAGCGTGACTGTGTGGCAGCAGTGCAATGAGCAGAGTGGTAAGGAAGGCATCGCAAGAAAAAAGAAAAAAAGACTCGCTGTTCTTGCGGTTGGCTGCTGTCAACAGCCAGAGCCTGTGAAGCTTTCCTGGATGGATAAGGTAAGGCACCCAAAAGGCCTGGGTGGGCGACCGTGTCCTTCTTGGAGGTCTGGTTCTAGAAACCTCTCAACATACCACTGTTATAACCTTCATTTGAAGCGGCTTCTATGTGAACCTGAGTTTGCATGCCTGCACACTACTGTTTCTTTACTTCTATGGTAAGCGTTTACTTGACCTATCTAATGTAGATGAGCAGGCCAGCTTCTGAAATAGAGAAAGCTAATGTGCTCCCGAGTGTCTGGGGACAGGTTCCTGCTGTCTGGGTGCTGGGAATTCTGAGAAGAGAGGCTGTCTGGGCGCTGGGAATTCTGGGAAGGGCTGGTCACCATGTTAAGACCGTGGGTATTTAAATCTCACGCTTGAAATAACAACAGGCCTCTTGAGCTCCAAGGTGGACTTCTCTAACCTGATTTCCACCTTTGTTTGTGTTTTTCCCTAAAAGCTGGTTAAATGCTATTTAGAAGAAATACATCATATAATCTGCCATGAAGATTCTTATTGCTAAGTAAGGTTGCTCAGAACTGATATCTTTTCTCAAAGAAAACATGATTTTCAGAAATTTTTATTATTGATTTCCAAGTTTCCAACAATACAACATTTAAATATATATATATATATATATATATATATATATATATACATACTCTGAGCTCTATGTATATATATATAATATTTATATATATACCTAATTTATATATATATAAACAAATTTATATATATATTTAATTTATATATACACCTAATTTATATATATATAAACAAACAAATTTATATATATAATTTATATATATACCTAATTTATATATATACACCTAATTTATATATATATATATATATATATAAACTAAAAAACTATATATATAGTGTGTTTATATATATAGTTTGTTTGTTTGTTTGTTTGTTTATTTTAATCCTCAAAGAGTTTAGGAGGCTCCATACTGAGGATCTAACCTAATCTTGACCACCTTTCATAGTGTCCATCTGTGGCCTCCAGGGTAAGGTTGTGTACAAACTCAGCATCACAGTGGGGATTGTGTTTCCACACAGAAACTGCCAAGGGCACACTCAAGCCATTTCCAAACCACAGCACCAAACAGAGCTTTACTGTGCCAACAATGAAGGCTTTCTGTTCTGTTCTTCCCTTTTTCCAACAAAGAAATACATATTATTCAATATGGATAGTCTTAGTACTGAAATGGGTTTACAAACTGAGTGAATGAAGCAAGAGCCCTGAGCTCTAAAGAACATGTAACAGAAGGCTGTCGACCAAACAAGGGCATCGTTCATGGAGACCTTTACAGCCTCATTCTGTTGCCTCACTCATTATTGCTGTGGGGAGAATTGAACTCATATTGACTTTAAAGATTAATCTTGCTTGTGCAGCTTTAATTATTGTAAGCCATTGGGAACATTTGCCAAAGGTGAGGAAGCATTTTGGTTATTCATGGACAGGTAGCCAGATTTTCTTGAAGAAGTAGGCTAATATTTAGGTATAGGATATTTTTGTATTCCAGGAAAAAACAAAACATAGTGGTCAGACCTTGTATGTGATGTGCCATGGTGATACCATGACCTAAGTTCTTCTTCAGTTGCTAACTGGAAAGTCACTCGGCACCTCCATGCCAGTCAGTGTACAGAGAGTAAACACAGGACAGCTGCTGTCAGCCCCACAGATTTCCGCAATCGCTAACAGGCACACCTAAAATAACACACACCATTCCTTCCAATAACACAGTAACAGTTACTGTAAATATAGGAAATTCAGAGCTCTCATATTTTCACTGTATTCTAACAAGACCTGGCATAAAACACTTACTTAAGGCAAATGTGACACTATTCTAGAGGAAAAAGTCAGATTTTTCATCAGTGTCAGACAACCAGAACTTTTAAATAAACAGTCAGACCCAGTTTTACTATAGTAGGTCAACCTGACTGTCTTTCTCTAATGCAAAGTTTGGACCAGGATGACAGGTTCCGGAAGTGAAGGTGCTTGCCAGCCCACCCCAAAAGCTGGGTTGTCACTCACATACACACATACTTAATAAATGTTTAAAAAATAATTAGCGGAGGTCCTCCTAAAGTCTCATACTTTACGAAGGATTTAAATATACTGAATCCGCTCATTTTTATTTTGATTACTGAGAACTTTGTTTTGGACAGGTATTACCTAAGAGCACCCCCCAATTTCAGCAGAAACGTGTCTAGCATTCCCTGTGCTGACTTCCAGGCCTTCATATTGGTTTGGGCTGATGCCAGCAGAGAGACACGAGCTAGCCACCTCTGAAGGATCCCTGTTTCTACTGAATGCTGTTGATGAGGCCTGCAGCGTGATTTCCTGATTAGGGCCACAGCCTCCTCCTGGGAGTCAGTTAAACTAACTCGTGAGTAACGCTGCAGTGTCTGTGCTGGAGCAACCTCCACGATTACCATCCTAGATTACTTGCCAGGAACCCCAGTGAGATCGTCCATAGCTTTGGGTATATTCCTTCGACAGCAAAAACCATGCATAGAATTAAGTGTTATATGGTGCAAGTGCCCCTTTAAGGCAACAACATTCGTTTACACTGGACTAAAATGGTCTTGGTGCTTCATATCAGCATTGATGCTAATTTATATGCTACAAGCATAAAGCTTTGGCTTGTCCAAGGGTCTAAAATTCAATCTACCAAAGCACAGCACATATACTGAGCGGCCTAATTTGATTAATAGTGCTTCAGAGAGCATACTTGACATTTATCTATAAAATATGAGTCCTTTGAGAATTACTTCCCACTCAGAGATACATAGAAATTTATATTAATGTTCTCTTCCAAAACCAAAATTTCCAAATAAACAAATCCTGTCACTCTGAGCCATTTTTTAGAATTGAGAATAGAAGACTCTTTTAGGCTGTGATTCAGCAAAGCTCCAGGAAATGCCCATTTCTCTGTCATAGATAAATGACTTCTATCAGCCAAGGGCAACATGGCAGATGACTGTGTTTGTACCTCCCAGTGACAGCTATGTTTAAAGTCTGCTCCAAAATAAGAAAATAAGTTGGTTTCATTTTATTATGTATATTATGAAATGTGACAGAACACTCCTTCAATTTGAATACTGCAAAATATTTCCATCTCTGTCTGTCTGTCTGTCTCTCTCTCTCTTTTTTCTCTTAACAGGGATTCATCATTAGTAACCCTAGCTGGCCTGGACCCTCTCTATAGACCAAAGTAGCCTTGAGTTTACACCCATCACGCTGTTTCTGCCTCCCAAATCTTGAAGTCACAAGCCTGGGCCACCATTCCCAGCACACAAAAGTCGTATTTGGTGGAGCTTATTAAAGAGGCATGTGGATTTCAGCTTTCCATGAATGATTCCTGCTGCTTAGGCCTGCTAAGAGACTGTAATTATAACTGTAGACATTACTCAGACTGTCTGCTTTATAACTGGCAGAGAAAAGACAACAGAACATTATTTAAAGTTCTGCTGAGTGACCTTACATAAGGCTGGATGGCACTCAAGGTAAAGATAAGCTAGTAGAGTTGCCAGATAAAAATATGGGATTCTATGTTTTACTTTAATTTTAGGTAAATAAGAAATGATTTGTTTGTTCCAAGTCAAAGTGTGTTTAATACAAACACATACTAAAATAAGTTATCCCATTTACTCGGAATTCAATTTAAACTGTGCATCCTTTACTTTTGTTCATAAAATGTTGGAGCTGAGGGACATGAGAAGATTTCAGCTAAATCTGAACTGTGGTAACTAATAAGAAAAATAAAATTTAAAAAATAAATCTGAACTGTGAATGTTGGCTTTTAAAAGCAGTGTTTCAAAATGAAAGCTTCCTTATGAAATTTTGAACTGAGATCCAGAGCATTTTAAAAAGGGCTATCCAGGTCTTTATTTTTCTAAGAAAGACATGTTGGTAATAGTTTTTAAACTCTATTTTATTTGGGGTTTCTTATATATCTTTATCCCTTCAACATGCCAATCCCTTCCAACACCCCAACACCACATAGGAGATAAAGAAGGTTAGAGGGGAAAGTGGGCAGAGTTCTCCTTAGCTTCTTCCTGCTGGTTAGGATCCTTGGGTTCCTTGGGGCAAGTCCAATCTTTGTTTCTCTGACTTCTAGTCCAATTGCATCAACAGCAACCAAGAGCAGCGGTGGTAGGGGCATATCAGCAGCCTTCTTTCTCAGAGCTCCTTAAAACTCACTGGCCTCTGGCATTTATTCCCTCTCAGAGTCCTCAAAATTAAACTGTCTGCAACTTGCAAAGAGCCCCTCTCAGAGTCTGCATGAGGCAAATAGTCTGCTGCTGTGGACAATCTGAATCAGCCCCATGTCCCATACCTGGGATTAAAACATAAAACGTGTTTACATAACATAACTTAGTTTTTAAAGACATCAAAACTTCACTACAAACACACTTCAATTATTTGGATTCAAGGAGGCTACTTTAAGAAGTCAAACTGACATTTAGAATCAGACAGAGCGGAGTCCAGCTGCAAAGCTCCCAGTGAGAGAGAGGGCATTGTTAGTTCTTACCATTGTGCATGAGGAAGGTAGTAGTGATCCTGTTATCAAGATGAAAATACCCGAGATGTGCAAACACACTATAAATGGAAACTGTTCCTTTGTAGCTTTTCAAGCCATAGGTATTTTAGAATAAGGTGGGTATTTAAGTACTTTCAAAAGACTTAATGTCTGTAAAATCATTTAAGGCAAAACATTCATTCCTTAGATAAATTAAATAGAAAAGCAGGAATAAGGAAAGTATTTTTTCCCCTGAAGGGAGGAGAGATATCAAAACAGTTTTACTTATTATGCTTCCATTTTACTTTCTGTTAATTTTTATCTCCGACTTTGTTTTTTTTTTTTTGTGTGTGCCATAAAAATTTTCACCTGAACTATTTTCAAATATATATTTTTAGTGACACATTTTTTTACTATTCATTCATCAGTTTGCGAACGTCTAGGTTGTTTCCTATCTGTTGAAAACTGAGCAGCAATGGACATACATGAGGAAGTGTTTCTGTGGTAGATGCTAAGTCCTGTGGCCGTAGGTGTAGGAGTAGCATAGTGAGGTCATACGGTTGACTAGCGCCAGCGTTGGAAGGACCACCACGCTGATTTCCACAGGGGCTGCACTGGTTTGAACTCACAGCAGCAGTTAATAAGTATTCTCCTCTCCTCCAAGCCCCAGCTAACTTTTTTTTTTCTTTTTCGGTTTGTTTTCTTGTTCTCAGCCTTCTGACTGGGGTCAGATAAAATCTCAAAATGGTTTTAAACTTCACTTCCCCGACAGCTGTCGAACACTTTAAAAGCTATTTCTTAGTGGTTTTTATTTCTTCTCCTGAGAACGCTCTATTAGATCTAGATCCCATTTTCAAAATTTGGGGTTAGCTCTCTTCTCAGTGTTTAGGGATTTTGGTTGGGTTGGGTTTGTTGTTCTTGTTTATTTTTGTTGTTTCTTGTATATTCTAGAAAAGAATTCTGTCATATATACAGCTAGAAAAGGAACCCCCCCCCCCCATTCTATAGACTACCTTTTCACTCTGTGGATAGTTTTTCCTATTGTCATTGCTCTTGGTTACATGCCAAGACTATGTTACTTAAGTCACTGGACACTTGGGCCACAGAGCATGGAGAAAGCAGGTTAATACTGACCTGGAAGCATTTTCCCTCGTGGTTTATTTTCATAGTGCTGGGAGATGCTGTACAGGCTGTTAAGAGAAAAGTTGTCAATGGTCTTACCCACTTGTGAACCTGCAAGCTATAATGCCAACTGGCCTGGCTAGAAATGCCCATTGTTGTAAAGATAGCATGAAGGCTCTGGAGTGATCAATCCCTTCCTGATTGGATTTAAGTCCCATTTCACAGGATGGGCATGGAACTTCCAGCTGCCTTGAGTTCTGATTGTAGCATCTCTGGCCCAGGTTGATGATGATGCACTTCTCTTTTTGGACAGGATCGTGTCATTCATAGATCCTCCTTCTGTTGAATGAGGGAACTAAAAACTCAGAAGCAAGCAAGCAAGCAAACAAACAAACAAACAGCAACAATAAGGAAAAACAAATTTTCTTGACTTTTTGAACCTTTTAGGAATTCCTGTTACCTATCTGGGTTTGGGGAAATATTTTCTCTGCATAGGAAATCACATTTGTTCATTCAGGTGCTAGGTCGTGACAATTGGTGGACACAAAATTTAGTCTCCAACAGTTTTCATCAGGGGAGACACACTCTGGATGTTGCTGAGGCAGGAAGCCAGGGTCCACAAAGAGGGAGAGGGACACAGAGTGAAGGCAGCTCAGTCATCTGAGGAACCAGCTTGAGCTGAGACTTGAAGGGAGAGAGGAGGGCCATGCTGCATGTCATTTAGCAACAGCAGCCATTTTTTTTTTTTTCAGAAGGGAGACAGGAGAGCGGGTTGAGAAGGAGGAGTCTGTAAAAAGTGAGCAAACAGGCGAATACTGCTTGTACCGACAGTGTCGGCATGTTGAAAATGTTACAATAAGTCCTTCTCTCATTTTATTTGATCACAACAGTCATTATCAGCATTGAGTAAGCACTGGGCATTGTGCTTACATGCTACATGTATTGTCTCATTGGACACAACTTTTGAATCCATAGTTGTTCTCATTCTGCAAACTAAGAAGTTGAATTCCAAAGGAGTTAAAGACTAAAGTTTTTTGTTTTCTTTTCTTTTAATTTTATATTAGTTTATTCACTTTACATCCCTCCCCTCCTCCCAGTAGCCTCCACTTCCCCTCCTCTCCTCTTCCCCTTATTCACAATCACCGGAAACTGGAAACAACCCATAGGTCCCTCAACTGAGGAATGGATACAGAAATTGTGGTACATTTACACAGTGGAATACCACTCAGCTATTAAGACGAAGGAAATCATGAAGTTTACAGTTGAAGACTAAAGTTAAATGTGATGCCTCAGTTTGTCCAACCTCAGGCTATGACGAGATCTGACCGTTTTTGAATATTGTTTCATTTACATTCAAAAGGTGGCTGCTTGGCGTTCTTTTTATAAAAGAAAATATAACACACAGAAGAAATCGACACAAAGAAAATGCATGTCCAGGCACTTAGACAAGGAAGGCACACGGGCCTGGCAGCTGGCCCTCATTTTAATGTGGTTACCCAGTATGGAAGAGAAAAGTGAGCAATAATCTAGTATTTGTCTGTTAACATATTCCAGAGATCAGACAACCTATCTGAAGAGTTAAGTGGAAGAATTTGGGTATATAACTCATTTTTTTTTCAAGCAGTCTCCCTCCTTTTTTTTTTTTTTTAATACTGGAAACTTTCTTGTCAAACAAAACACAAGCCCACCTTAAGGGACTGTAGGTGGTTGTTACTGTTCGTAGTTATGACAGGAAGTAAAGAGAACAACAGTAATTGGGAAAATACAGAGGTAGTTAAAATTAAGTCGTGCCGCGACCAACTACACAGGCAACAAATGAAACACATGTCTTAAACTTAGAGGAAATTACACTGTGACTTGTAAAATTCAGTCTTTTGAAGATGTTATTGGAATCACCCGGTATCTCCACCAGAGGGCAATAATGCTCTCTCCTACGTCTTCGTGGATGACTATTCATCAGTAGGATGCACTGAAGAGGAATGGTTTGCCCAGTCTGTCGACAATGGGTAACAATAATAATAAGCTAACTTAGCAAGATAACAACAACAGTAATCATAAGGTAACTTATCAGCATTTAATAAGCAGTGCTTAAATGTCTTAAATATACATTGTCTTATAAATATTTACATTTTAAAATTTTATGTATTTATTTTATTGACTTTACAGTCTCCTTTTCCCTTACTAGAGGACCCACATGAGGCCTAAGCTGCCCATCTGCTACACTTTGTGGTAGCCTAGGTGCAGTTCCTCGCTGGGTGGTAAGGGTGCCACCAATCCTGATAACTGAGTTTTATCCCCTGACCCACAGGTTGTCCTCTGAGCTCCATATTCATGCAGTGGTGTGTGTGTGTGTGTGTGTGTGTGTGTGTGTGTGTGTGTGTGTGTG
>NW_026596085.1:9711789-9735561 GCF_907164565.1 Psammomys obesus
GTGTGTGTGTGTGTGTGTGTGTGTGTGTGTGTGTGTGTGTGTGTGTGAAAAGAACATAATTTTCAGTTCAGAAATCCCTTCTGGCCCAATACTCCCTCCCACAAAAAAGAAGCAAAAACATGACATTCTGTTGCTTAAACATGTAAATCATTTTGCCCTGTGAGGCAGAGTGGATCTCTAGTTTTGACTGCATAGGCCTCTTATAGTAGATTTGATTCACTCAAATTAGAAACTTCTGTGGTATCTGAGGTGCACAAAATTTATGAAAGGACCAAATCCTGTGGCAGGAAGCCCGAGAAAACAGATCTATGCAGATCTTAAGCTGAACTGTGCTCTGTAGAAAACTTACAGTATGATGTCATTGAAGGAGTCTCTGGAGGGAGGGGGGCCCCCTTGTAACATTTTATGACACTCCCAAACTGAGTTTATTTTTGTAAACAGAAACAAACCCACTTGGAGCGCTCCAAGAATACTTCCAGCTCCTCAGTGGCAGAGATACAAAAAAAGACCCAACAGCGAGCTGGCTACAGCTCAGTGATGAGAGTCTCACCCAGACCTACCAGCCAGATGAGTAGAGCCCCCCTTCTTTACTCTGAGTCTCCCTATTTATCTACTCAGCCCTTAACACACAGTCTTGCCTGTCATATTTCAGCTCCTCAATATAACTGATCTATGGCATGTGAAAAAAAATTAACCTACTGCTTTTATTGATCATTTAGAAATTTTATATAATGCTCCCTGATTCCATTCACTTCCCAGGCCTCCCAGCTTTTACTTCCCCTTCCTCCCAGGGCCACCCCACCCTCATGAACTCCCCCAAAAGAAAAAAAGAAAATGCTAAGTCCAAGTTTTCATTTGCTAATTCTTTCTGGAGCATGGTCAAACTGCCAGTGGCCAGCCCCTTAAAAACAAACAAACAAACAAACAAACAAACAAACCAAAACAAAACAAAAATGGCTTTTTTCCTCTACCTCACCCCCCATTAGAAGCCATCAACTGTGAAGAGCTACATTTCAGCACCTTTATCACAGTTTTTAAGAGTTCTCTTCAATGGCTTCCTGTCTACACCATTTCTTTTGTGGGGTGTGGGGAATGTGGTGGTGTGTGGGGAGAGAGGTTGTCAGAGAAGCCTGCTATGCCCATCATTCTCAACTGTGAGTCTGCAGTCATCTAGATCACCGTAAACAAACAAACAACAGTTTCTTGTAGGCGGTAGCATGGATAGCATGGACCATGGGCTTCCACAGGGTTTCTGGCTACAGTGTAGACCATTGTGTCAACCATTCTTTCCCGTGCATCCTGCTCTGCTCAGCCATCTCTCTTTCTGATTTCATGAGTCCACTTTTTGAAAGCATCTGCCGTGGACCTGCCCTTCTCTAGTTTTTTTGGGGGACACTGCAGCCTCTGTAGACTCCCTGGCTGCTATCTTGTCTCTGTTTAGAGCCTGTATGGGTCTCTCGGGCTCCTCGGAGCTGCTCCACGGTGCCGGATGCCAGCTTTGATCACAGCCATATTTCAGGTTTTCATCCTGGGTGGCAATGACTTGTTCCTGGGCCTGGTTCTGCCACACCGGCTCCTCCTCCTGCTTCAGCAGCTCCTAGATGGAGTAGATGTTGGGGTGAACCAACTTGAAATGTTGGCTCTGGGCCCAGATGGCCACTGAGTTGGTCAGCCATCACGCTGTGGGTCCTCTGGCCTGATTTAAAGATATTTAGTAAAAGTACAATTAACATCATTTTCCCATTCCGTTTTTCTTCCTCCAATCCCTTCCACGTCTGCCCCCCCCAACTATTCTCATGTCTCCTTCACTCCCTCAAAACCCAATGGCTTTTTTTTCCCATTTGATTGTTACTGTTATTACAGGTCCACAAGTGGATGGATAAATGCAACCTGCTGAGCACACTTAGTGGTGACTGTGTATGTATGACTTCAGAACTGACCATTTGGTACTGGATAAGTATTTCCAAGGCTCATTCCTGGGAAAGACCAAGTCTCTCCCTCTTAACAATTGCCAGTTGCCTGCAGTTCTTTGCTTAAGGGTAGGGCCGGATTGCCAACTTCCAGGTTGGCATGTTTGTGGGTGCTGTCCTTGTTGTGTTAATTAGGCATCCATATTGTTGTTGCATTATAAACATACCTTTCCCATCATTTCTAGACAGTCTCCTAGCACACTTACTGGTCACCTGGCTTTCGCAGCCTATTTCCTGCTTCTTCTGTGATGATCCCTGAACCTTAGGTTCAGTGGCTCTATGGTGGAGATATCTGTCAGTGGTCTCTTTCTGCTGCAAACAGGTTTCTTGGATGAGGAGTGAGCGGTGCATTTACCTGTGGGCATAAAGGTGAATATTTAGAATGTCGTTATGAATTATGCTGATCTAGTGAAGTGGCAGTAGCAGGTTCTCCTCTAAGATACGTGACGTCACTAAGCCTGTGAGTACTTGGTTCTTAGCATGGGAGTGATCTCCCTCCTGTTGAGCTGGCATAAAGCTCAATTAGAACAGTCAAGAGATTGTTTTGGGAGTCTCTTGGAGAACCTGACCAACAACTTGAAAGGGGATTACTCATGCCTGGTGCTGGGGTTTCTGGTAAACAGTCTATGATTCTTGGGGGTAGAGCATTGTCAGCCGAAGTGGCATAACTTTATTATGTGAGATATCTATCTATATAATATGTATATGCATATATGTATATAAATCATATCTCTAGGTATACACATCTCTCTATCTATAGACAGAGTGTGTGAGAAAGAATGTGATTCCTTGAGGCTTTTCAAGCATCCTTAGTATTATTTGTCCCTGCTCTCTCCCTCTTCTTCTTTATTTTCTTCCCTACCCCCCTCCCCATTTAAATACCTCTCTCCTCTTCAGTAAGGCACTGAGGTTTCATAGCCGAGTGTCTCTTCATTCTTCTGCTACTTTTGCTTATAATCAACTCTTCCTCATTAATGTAAAAATCTTCATCAAAGTCTGTCCCTGCTAGTCATCAGCATTTCTAAATTCAGATGTGGAACAGCTAATACTGGGTAAAGTTTCCTTCTACCATCAAAGCACATTTAAAGCTATGTGACTGTGGCCTGGGGCTAGATGGCAGTTAACTAGGTATTTTCAGTTCGAACACATCCTAGATTGCAGGTTTGCACATGAGTTGATCATTTCGGTCCATCACCTTCACTCCGTCTGATTGCACATGCAGCTTTATTCTTTCCACTCATCCGTACCCCCTTAATTGCTTTAGTGTATTGTTACTGCAGTCATCTGTTAGTTTTCCTGAAGTCCTTCTTTAGTCTTTAGGATTGTCACAGTCTTACTCTTTTCTTCCTTTCAAAAAAAGATGACCAAGTAGATGCTTAATGACACATATATTTCTAGGCTGGAAACAGCGATCTTAAGCTCATTACTTTTAATAAGCCTTTTAATTTGCATATTAAGTTCAAAGTAGTTTGCATGTTTAGTATTTTGTGCTCGGCATGCTGCATGAGGGTTAATATTTGCTCAGATAAGCATCTTCTTTCTCTGAGAGTATCAGCATTTGCAGGTTTTCCTGGACATCTTCCCACGATCACTAGATATTTTTTCTTTTCCATGCTAGAATTATTATTAGAAAACTCACTGAGCTGGACTTTAAAAAGAGATCATTTTGATTTTAATTGGATGTTCATCAGCTCTGTGAAATTATTATATAAAGAACTTGAAATCAGTAACCAAATTTAAAAAAAAAAAGCAAAAAAACAATGGTAGCTGCTCTGGATGTTATTTTCAATTCTCAGTGGAGCAGAAATACAAATTGCCAGAAAAAAAAAAAAAAAGCCAGAAGAGAAAATTTCCGAAGTAAAGCTCACAAACTGAACTCATTTTATTTGGTACATTAGTTAACTTGTGCCAGGCCTGTAGCACGCTTGGTGCTCTGAGTCTAGGACTCAAGACAATGGAGGATGGAGTCAAAGAAACCCAGTCCTGTGAGCAAGCATTTACTCTGCAGGACTGCATATCTTACTCAGAGCAAACCTGGGGTGCCTCCCCAAAAGGACACATTCTGATCCCACTTCACATGGGATTCTGTAGAGGGAAGGAGGACTCCAATACTGATAATGTAGAAGGTTTCACCGAGTGAAAACAAGGAGAGAGGGCCCTGGGTGGACGCAGGAAGAAGGTGGAAGAATTCATGGTGATACTACAGAGATGAGCTTTTCTCTTAGGAAGCAGGAGGCTGTGAGTCATGACTTAGAAAACCAACTGTCAGTGCTGTCCAGGGTAGAAGGTGCCAAGCAAGCGTGGTGGTGGAAGAGTAGAGGAGGAATCTACTGCTACAGTCAGGAAGAGGATGAATGGGGGAGGTTGTGACAGAAAAAGACAAAAAGAATTGGAAGAAATATGTAAGAGATGGGATTGACTGGGCTTGGAACCTCATTAAATAACATGAACAGGGGGAAAATAATTTGAGATAAAAATGTTAGGTTTCTGGCTTAGCTAATTGCATTCTTGACCATTCCTTCCTGACAACTGGAGGTGCAGGATGAGTTGTGTATGTCTGTCCTCTCCAATTACATAGGAGGCCCTAATTCCCATCATGACTGTATTTGAGGTGGCACACACACATGCTCAGCACATAGCAGCCCTATGACTGTGCAAACTCTCATTTTTCAAGCCACTAGGTACCAAGTGGAAGTCCTCATTGCCCGATGGATAGGGCGTGAGACGTGAAGCAAGGTTTCTTGAGACATAGTTTGAACTGTCTAAAGGGAATATATTTCCTAAGCAGAATTATGCACCTTTTAATTCGGTCTCCAGAGAACTGAATTGTTGTAACTTTCATAAGGGCTGGGATTTCTCTCTCTCTCTCTCTCTTTTCCTCCTTGGCAAGAAAAACTTTTCAACACACTCCCATCTTTTCCTCAGTGTTTTCAGAACCCCAGTGAGATTTGCATTTGATTTCTTTCTTCTAGAACATTCATTTTGTTTGTTTGTGTTTTACTTTGCCTTCAGTGGATTTTATCTGTACCCAAAATAATTCCTTGTTTAATTTCTGAACTGACACATACTGGTTAATTTTTTTTTAATTCCAAAAATGTTCAAAACTTCAAAAATGTTCAAAGCAACTAGAGTTTATTTCTTTATCCTTTGGCGCAAGGCACATTTTCCTGTCTAGATGGACTTTTCTTTTTGTTTTTGTTTTTCGAGACAGACTTTCTCTTATAGTCCTGGCTCTCTTGGACTCCATTTGTAAACCAGACCAGGCTGGCCTTGAGCTCGTAGAGATCCTCCTGTGTCTGCCTCCTCAAGTGTTAGAGTTAGGCATGTGCCACTGCACTGGAGCAAGTTTCTGTCTAAGGCTCGTGTGAAATGCTTTTTTGAAATTACACAGGTTGCTGTCATGTTCCATGTTTTATTTAAAAATTTTAATTGATTTTATCTTAGTTTTTTTTTTCCTTTTCGTACAGGTTTACATTTTAGAGTTATATTTTTGAGTACTGGCTTAAAAAACACAAGGCAGGTTTTCTTCTACAAACAAAAGAGAAAAGAAACGTTTCCGCTACACATCATTGGACTCAAGAAGAATTCTAGAATTCTAGAATAAATTAAAAGTTTGTCTCAACATCAGCATACAATTTTCTTTTTCTGAAAAAAAAAATAATGAAAGCTGGGAAAGTGAGGCTCAAAGGCGTTATTTAGCAACTACAGAAAAATAAATGTTAGCAGTCTTTTTAAAAAGGAATTTTATTTTTTAACAAAAGAACAAAATAAGAAAAGACCCACTGAATTTTGCTTTCAAATGTATTGAGGTAAACAGGAGCTAGTTTTGTTATCAAAACTGTTTTTGTATCTGTTTTTCTTTTAAGACAACAGACAGTCCTAAATTCTCAACATTCATTACGTGTCCTCTTACTTCATGTTAGAATTTTCAGAAAGGCTTAAGAATCAGAGTTAGGGTTTGGAATTTATTAGCATTGCTCTCCCTTTTTGAGAGGGAAAGAGAGAAGAGAGAAGGGGGAAGAGAAGAGAAACAATGAGTTTTTGTTCTTTCCTCTATAGATATTTTGTAGCTCTGTGCTTTAACTGGTATCTTGTAGATACTTTGTGGAAGAAGAATGTTCCCTCAAGGTTGATAATGCTTAGAGCAGCTTGAAGAGGATGGACAACCCACACGTGCGTCTTAACCCATCGTCAACATGCTTAACGGTCTGTATCTTGAAGGATCTTAGAGGTCCGTGAACTACATCATGAACTGTACTTCTGCCGCCTACTAGCTTTGTGCTTGCTAGTGCAATACTGGTACTGGTAAACCCTCTCACCAGAGCCAGCATCAGCCTTCAAAACTGATTGAAGAGCACACGTATTGAACTCATGACCCCTAGGTACATCCTTGGCTTTTGGGGGAATTACCGCGGTTAAGATAATGGGTAATAAATATCATTATCAATCTTACAAACCAGGCAATGTCTTACAAACAAGGAATGCATCAGGTTTGTTGTACTCTAAGCCTAGATTTTACTAAATTGAGAAACGAGTGGAGTTAATTTTAAGATACAGAGCTTAGAAAATTCACACCCTGGAAACACCTATTCTCACCTGGGTCCAAGAAGAGACCTGGTTTTCAGGAGGCTCTGGGTCTCTAACAGGTAAGCTGGTGATATGAATTTCAAAACATCTGCACTTCTCACTTGGTGATTTATAAACTCCCAGCATTGTGAAAAGAGTTTGTCATTTATTCATTGATGAAAGGTCTGTTTCATTTCATGTATCAAACACCCACAAATTAAGAAGTTGTTGTCTTTGTGCTTCTTTACTTTGAAGATTGGAGAAAGTGTCTGCTTTTGCTAAAGGTAGGTAATGAGTTGGAAGCTAAGCTCAAAGGGTGCGAGGGGAATTTTCAGGGCATGGATGGCCCACTGTGTTACTACTCTGCTAATAATTATTTTAACTATTTTAGAATTTGTACTTTATATATTTTAAAATTTATATACCTAAAAATTGTTAATTTAAATAATAACCAAAAGGGATACAGATGTTTAAAAAGTGAGAAGGAATTAAAAGGATTTTTCCAATTTACCTTCAGATGATATTTTCCACATCTCTGCTGCGTACATATCAGATAGAATGGCTTATTCTTTCTCCAGATATGCTAGAAGAAAAGGGTTATTCTAACGGGCAACTTGATGTTTAAAATTTTAGAACAAGCATGTTTTATAGCTGCAGTGCACTACTTGAAATGTTCTTTAAAAGACTGCAATTTCGTTAAAACAGTTTTTAAAGTGTGCTTTAAAAGCTGGCCAGTGAGATGGCCGTGTTGGTAAAGGCACTTGCTACCAACCTGAGTTCCATCCCCGGGGCCTTACATGGTGGAAGGAGAGAACACATTTCTGCAAGTTGTTCTCTAACACCCATGTGTATGCTATGCTAGGTGCATGCCTCCTCACAAAATAATAAATAAAAAATAGATAGATAAATGTGATGAAAATTAAAGATAAGACATAAAATTTAATCTCGCAATTCTAGTAGACATAATCATTATATAACCAGATACTATTATAATGAAGAACACACAGCTATTGGTGGATACATTAAAAATCAGATCCAGTATGCAGAGCAAGATCTGGATAAATAAAGTGATAGCCTGTTATTAAATCGGAATTACTGAATATTATAAAATGTCCTTTCTTTCCAAATCAACCTCTATATTAAATGTGATCAGATTTCCCATAGGGCTATTGAAGTTCACGTGGAGGAATAAATATTTATATACAAACAACTTCATTTTGAACAAGGAATATGGAACCTCTTACGTTGCTCTGCTTTTTCTGATGATATTTTGTATACCCTATATGTTTCTTCACACACATACATAAATTTAGCAATGTGCTTTGGTTTGAAACAAATAACATCTTAGATGTGCACAGAGAACAAATCATAAAGAAAGCAAATTTGCTAGAGACCTTCTGGTGTGGTTTATTAGACATTATGGAAAGGAGAAAACACCGCCTTGCTATTGCCTGTCTTCTTAGCGTGAACTCGCATGAGCTGCAGAGGCAGGATTATTTTGATTCCAAGAATCTGATTAAATGGTGTCCCCCATTACTTAGGTCACCTAATGAAGTCTTCTGTTTGAACTGAGGTCTCTTCAAATCATTGTTTAACTTCTCCATTTCATTAAGCACTGACAAGCTTGACTTTCACACGGATATGTGCTTGTCACAGTTGTGGTTTGCTAACAAGGGATGAGGCAAGCTCGAAAGTTCACTGATTAAGTTCCTCCAAGCATCAAGTTCTCACTTAATCTAATTAAGTACTTAATTAATCAAGCTGCTAATGGCAGCTTCTTTTTGCAAAACACTGTACAACTGTTAGAACTTAAATCAGGCCACAAAATAGCTTGGTTCTCCCCCCGCCCCTCCCACACACACTGGAACTTTCTTGTGGAGTAATGAGTCCACCTTCCAAGGTGTTTGCCTTCAGAGCTTCTGAACAAAGGCCTTTGAAATAGAAAAGCTTTTATCAAGTCCTTTTTGCTTTTGATTAAGGCTTAGGTAGACTGACAATTTTATTGATTCTAAGATTTCTAACCAAAGGTTGTACAAGAAACCTAAAGCAAAAAAAGCAATTTTCTCGCTGGAAAGCATTCCTTTTTGTCTTATCAGATATCAGACATTTATGTTAATTAACATATCAAAAATATGATTTCAGAGCAAACCACATATCAGTTGGCAAACTCAGGTTGTTATAAAGTGTTTCACAGCCTGATTTTGATAAAAAATATATCATGAACATTTTTCTTATATTGCTTGAAAGTGCACAGGAGTGATTTCAATGGAGCCATAATGGCCTTTCATCTCACACATTCACTATAGCTGTTCTATTTTTGTGTTTGAGAATTTCATTTTTTTTAAACTGTCAGGACTAGAGTAATCAGGAGGAGAAGCAAGTGCACTATTTAAGCTGTGAAGGGAGCGTTTGCAGTGTGGGGTACTGGTAAGAGTGGAGGAGGTCCATAGAGCTCCCGTGTCAGCTGTATTTGTTAGCTATGATTTCTTTTGTTTAAGGTAGAAATTATTGAGAGACACTCCACAAATACTCATTCATATTTGTTCGTGATTTTAAACAATTCTTTCTGTCAAGATAAAAAGCAATAGTAAGGAAGCAGGACATGGACTTAATAATTTGGGCTGGGAGAAAATCCTGGAACATTGATAGCCTCGAGGTAGCCTCAATGGTGTCTTAAAATTTGAGAGTCTGGGAAGATGCACGATTAGTAACCAGAAAATTAAAAGAGTATTTTGGAAAATAGGTTTGTTTTAGTGATTATCCATAATAACCATGATGTGAATGACTGGAAAGCTAAGTAGACATTCATTTTGGCCATTCAAAATGTGTGTTGTCAGCCAGTCACTAGGCAGAGCCAGGGGAACACCTGCAGAAGAGTGGGAGGAAGGATTGTAGGAGCCCAAGGGCTGGGGGACACTACATGAGCTAAACAGGGCTCATAGGGGCTCACAGAGACTGAAGTGAGAAAAGCGGACCCTGTATGGTTCTGTGCTAGGGGAATCTATGTGTTCATATGTCCTCTGCATATCTGTTGTGGTTGTGTGGCTTGGTGTTCTTATGGGACTGCTAACAGTGGAAGTGGGGATGTCTCTGAATCTTTTGCCTGCTCTTAGGACCCTTTTCTTTTTACTGGGTCACTTTGCCCACCACTGATATGAGGACTTGTGCCTAGTCTTACTGTTACTTGCTATGACATGTTCAGTTAATATTCCTGGGAAGCCTGCTCTGCTTTAAGGTGTGTTAACTAGCAATTAAGGTCTTTGTTATATATGCTAATTTGGGAGGATGATTATAATGAGCTCTATGAATGATCTAACTCAGAAAATGAAAGGATGAGGACACCAGAACTGTTGTTCAAAGCGAGACAATCTTCAGCAGAGGTCTCAGAGTCTTGCAAACAGAATCAAAGACCAAGCAAAGCGCACATGGTGAAATGGCACAAGCCTTATAGTTAGTTGTCAAGGCAAAACTTAACTCTCACGTTAGAGGGGATAAGAGAGAACTTATTCTGGAGCTAAATATGAGTGGCCGTGGCCTGAGAACATAGATTTGGAGTATTCCATGCTCTACTGTGGAAGTAGTTTCATAAAGGTTTATTGTTGTTTTGTTTTATAGTAACAGAATTAGGAAAGTCATAGATCAAGACACATTTCAAATACATTGGAAAACATCAGAAAGGAGGGTTTCAGCAAAGCAGGGGAGCCTCAGCTACAACCCTAGGATGCTATCTGATGACCTGCTTAGCTTTTGGGTTGGTGAGATCTAACAGTCTCTAAGTCAACACATTGCGAAAGGATTCTACCTGTAAGGTCTGACACAGACCTGAGCAAGGAATGGCTATTTAGTGGGCTAAAAGCAACCCAAGATGAATTATAATTGGGCTCTGGATCTACCGCATTCCAACCTCTCCAAGTCCCTGCAGTTGTGATCAGTCAGTCAGCCTTTGCAGATAGAGCTTCTTCCCAGGAATTCTCATTCAGACTCCAAAATACAGAGACTGCAAGTTTGGCAAAGTGTTGAACGTGTTCAGTGGAGTCTTATCCAGCCCATCACACAGGGGACCTGATTCCTGGTGGTGCTTAACACAATTGGAGCCCCTTCTGGGTGCTCCTGCTCTGTTATTGGTAGCTCTTGGTTCCACGCCCTTTAGTAAGGCTCTCTTGGTGGGTGTGAGTGACTGATGGGATGATATCCTGTTTGTTTCTTTATATTTTTATCAAGGCAGAGCAAAGGTTGCAGTGGGTTCTTTTATTAAATTTTGTCTTTTGTCTCTTCTGCTCATCAGTACCTCTTGCTCACATCAGCAGAAAACAAACATGAGTTTCTCTGGATGTAGCTGCAACATTTCTATCTACCCTCTGATCTCCCCATTGGTTGGGAATTTGAGGTAGAGTGTAATCTATGTTAAGAATATAGTCCTTTCCTTTGTAAGTGACAGAGGATGAATTTTTTTTTTGCTTTCATTCAATCCATTTTCTTTCATTTGCTAAATGTTGACAATTCTTTTTAAGATGATTTAACCAACATACAAATAATGCCCACATCATTAGTCCATCGATACAAGATAACAGGAAAACAAGGGTACAGAGTATAGATTTGAGTCTCTTAGAAATAAACCAATCTCGTGCTACTATCAGCTGATTAAACCTGGTTGTTAATGGGCAGAGCTGCAGCTTGTTGCTGGGGTGGAATCCTATGCCCTCCACTAGGAGGATTCCCTGTTGGTGACACATATCACCATGCCTGGTCTCTGTCTGTCCTGTTCATAGTTGCAGCCCCTGTATCTGAGCAGCTTGGGACCCAGCACATGTTCAGTAAGAACCTGCTAATGAATTACTCTTTACCCTTCAGAAAGTTATTTTCCAGGCAGAAACTGCACTCCAGAGAAATAGCTACCTATTACATTTATATGTGATATTATACATATGTGATAAACATGTTTTTTGCCTATAAAGTAGAAAGATACACACACACATATGCATACATATGCAGGCATGTTAGAGATACATTTATATTGTATCAGATGATTTCTAGTCATTGTGACCAAATACCTAACTAGAAGCAATTACAAAGAGGAAGGTCCAAAGGATACATAGTCCATTGTAGGAAGCCATGGTGGAGGGGCTAGTTCCAATGTGTGGTGGCAGGAGTGTGAGGCTTCCAACTACTTCCTGGGGTCAACAGGAAACAGAAGAAACTCTAGCTGAATCTCATGCTGGGCTATAATCCATAGTACCTTCCCTGATAACTCCCACCCTCTTGTGGGCACCTCCTGAAGCTTCCACAATCTCTCAGACAGCACCCTCAGCTGGGCACCACGTGTTCAAACACACAGGCCCACAGGAGCATTTCACATCAGAAACACAGCAATGTTCAAATGACCACGATAAATAAAAAGCTGTTGTCAGTTTGCTTTCTAGCTCCTTCCTCACCAAATCACCGGCCTTTCTCTGTGTCCATAGCTAAGTTCTGTGACCCAGTTATTTTCTGAGTGTGACTGTCTGCTGGCTATTCCATTTCAATGTCTTTCTTATTTAGCTGTAATGTTCAGGGTGCCCTCACCAGCAGGTATTCTCATTGAAATAAAACAAACCCTAGAAACTGAAGGATGATGGTGATTTATGGGGCAGTGTGAGAAGTGAGAGATGGCATTTTTGGATTTCTGCTTACATAGGCTGAAAAGAGCAATCTGCAGTAAACCTGTCTACAAATAAGTCATTGAAAATAACCTGCATAATATGTTGTCATGGACTCAGTAAATATGCACCACGGTAAATGTTTAGGATATTGAATTAATTTTAATTGGGACTTTATGAGAGTCTTTTTCAAAACACCTTTGTGAATTTTTCTAAGAGATTATCAATAAGCCAAAATATCAGGGTGTACCAGGCTTCCCATGGGCAAAAACAAAACAACAACAACAACAACAACAACAAAAAACCTTGCAAACTTAATCCTATATACACTCAGTTTCACTCAGTGAAACGCTCCATACTGAGTCTCTTTCTTCTATATTTATTTATAAGCTGCCAGTTCTTTAAGAGAAGCCTAGACCTGACATCACACTTTCTCTGTGAATCTCACTGGCTACAATCCACACACATGTCTCCACAGATCTGGAGCAAGGAGAATGAACCTTATCTCTCTGCTGTGGGTCCTCTGCCTCAGATGCATACAAGGGAGAGACAGAGAATTTAATGACTAGGGTACTGATGAAATAGAAGAATCCCAATTGGAATCGTCTCAGACCTAAGATTTATCCTTTTATCCCATAGCCCTCTGGAGAGAAACATCACTAAGAGAAAGAGGTTTTCAAAATTTATTGAACATCAGCCGTGGGAGTTTGGAGTACAAGTCATAGGGGGAGCTCATCCCTTCAAAGGCTTACTAATTTCCAAAATCTTAAAGCTTTTGCACAACCATGATGTCTTTTTGTCATTGAGCTAATTTGTCCAGTGAGGTGTCAGTAAGAAACTGCTCCAGAGGAGATAAAGAACTAAAAATACCTGACTCAAGGTCAGCTTCAAATGGTCTCAGAGATTATTGGATTTTTAAGTTTCCCCTGGTTTATTTTTTAGAATGTTTGCAATCTGCAGTTCTCCCTCAGTAAAGTTTTTTTTCCAAGTTTTTACAGTTTCTACAGTTTTTAACAAAAACTGTAATTTCTATAAATTATGGATTGATATGAGTTGTGAGTTTCCCTTTGTTGCCATAGCCCAATATAGCTTACATAACCAAATATTCTTTCCCAACGATACTAATACAATTTCAAATGCAATCAAACCTTTGAGGAACAGTCTTTTATGTAGGCTTTTGTACTCTACTTGGTGATTTAACTCAGCCTACAAAGGCGGGAGAGCCCTGTAATTCCCTTCCTGAGGAGCTAGGTTATTTCAGATGCCGATGACCAAGCATAATTTTCCGTTCACACATCTGTTCTTTCCTTTGAATATGTCAAGCAAATAGAAATAAATGATGAAAATATGCAAATACAACAGGGAAGCTTAAGCACATCTCTAGGATAGAAATAAATTAATATAGCCACAAATAATTATTCTACCTCTGATCACATAAATATTTATGAAAAAATTTCAGTTCATTGGCAGAAATCTGGAAACTTCTGGCTGTAAGCCTACTTCTGTGATAAACCATCCATTATTTTTATAATTTTTTTTTCAGTTAAGACAGACATAGTATCATAAAGATTATAGATATATTCCTAAATTTAAACAAATAGTGCAGATTTTCAAAGTTCTCTTAAAGAACTTTGGTTCAGTTGGCCCCAGACCTGAAGACTAGAGTTCCATCCCCAGAGCTCAGAAGGTGTAAGTGAAGAACTGGATCCCATAGCTGTTTCTCAGTCTCTACAAGCACACCATGACCCCAAACTAAATAAATGTAAAAAATTTAAAATTCTTTTTTTTTTTGCTAACACATGGAAATTGGTTAATGCAGTCGAATTTTAATAAAACATGCTCTATGAATAAATGTAGTGTTTCTGACCATTTACTGCTCTGTCATGGTGACCAGAAATTAAGTCTTAAGTTTTTCTTGTATCTAGAAAATTTCCCATCCTGTCTGAATTTGAAGTATTCTATCTCACATTCCTAAAGGCAGATTTGGTATATGTTATGGAAGACGGTGGGCATCATGGACATACAGCAGCTTGATAAGCTTTTAAGTGTTTGAGAAATCCTTAATGTAAATAGTGCCTTTGCCTTTCCTGATCTAAGTAGTTAGAACTGGCTCCAATCAAGTGCCTTCTCTTCATGCATACTGTTCACACACACTTCTCACCTTATGAAAGACATGTGTTAGGGTGTGAGGGCCCTGGGTAGATCTATGACAGGTGACAAACATGTCCATTTGTTTTGCTGCCAGTGGTGCACATCTGGAGATTCACAGGCATGTGCAGGCTGTGCTGATGGATTGAAAAGAGCTTTCTTCATGGACTCATGTTTCACAGGGATTAAAATCTACATCACTCATATTTCAGCCAAAGATTCAGGATTCAGTGTTATTAAGATTTTTGTTTGTTTGGTTGGTTTGGTTCGGGATGCTAGTTTCATAATCTCTGTCTGAGGTTTGACTCATTGGTACTAAGATGGATTGCTGGAAGTGATCATTCATGGGATGGCAAGTTGGTTCTCACACTGTAAAATTCCCCATCAGTCCTTATGTGGGTGTATTCCTACTTAGTGATAATTAGTACTGTGTAGATTATTTCACTAGGAGCTGCAACATGGTGTCTTATAGTCTTTTCAGGCTGCTATAAGAAAGTAACTTAGAGTTACTTAGAGTGAGTAATTTTTAAACAATAGAAAGTTATCACACAATTATGGAGACTGAGAACCTCCTGATAAGAGTTCCCACAGGCAGTTTCTAGGCAGCCTGTTCTCAGAGACAATGCCTTCTGTTTATCTTTATGTGATAAAGTACAAACATGCTCCCTAAGGTCTCCTTTAGAAGGCAATAATCCCAGTAATAGGGGTATAGCTTTCCCAAACTCATCTCCCCAAACCTCTGTCTCTCACGTTAAGTTTTAATGTGTGCACGGGGTGGGAGGGGAATCATTCAAAGCACAACAGGATATAATTTGATAACGTATTCTGCATTTAGTAGTATTTTTTTTAAATCAACTTTATTCAGTTCAGTAATCCTGTAATCTGTCTGTAGAAAGGAGAGAGTCGTATGCAGTCTTTTCTCTTCTGTTATCAAATTTTTTCCTGTAACTGATACTCAGTATTTGTCTTGGCAACTATAAACACACACATAAACAGGTAATCTGCTAACGTCCCTCATTTGTCTTTTAGTTATTTGAATACTACATCTGTAGCAGTTGGTAATCATTCAAGTGTGATGCTTGTTGAAATTACCTTGACATGAGTTGACCCAGGGTCTCTATTGACCTTTTACTTTAGACCACAATCAGTGATTTCCCCAAGGTGTCCTTTCATGAATGGAGAATTGTAGTCGTAACCATAGTCTGGGCTCTAGATAAATGTGAATGGATGTTCCTGGAATGGATTTTTCCACTGAGCCTTCTGCAAGACTTTGTAACTGGCTGAGCTTCAATGATTGTGGAAAGGTTAGAATGTTGCAGTCCAGAGCCAAATCACCTTGGGCCAACTTTAGCCCGCTTGATAGCTATTTGATTGTTCTTCTCCGTAAGTTAGAACACATGTGTGTGACTATTTGGTAAATACTTTGGAATGTACAAACACCTCATTCCCCTCACCCAAAACGCCAAGCTGCCACCAGAGAGCATCTGAAGACTGTAACAGATTTTCTAGCTTTGTTTTAACTCATCTATTGTTTCCACCAATGTATGTGAAAAATGGCTGGATTTATGGCTTTCTTTGTTCTGTTATTAGAAAAATTCCATCAAATTATTACTATTTTGGAACATGGAGTTTGGGATCTCTTAGATCCATATTCCCTAGCCATAGTCACTCATAGTTTCCCTCCTTTGTCTGGATTAGCCAACACCAGCCCCCATAGCCCAATCCAGCCAATTCTGAGGGAGAAAGGGACTCTGCCTACCCTTAATCACAAAATAGTTTTGTCTTTGCTCAACAAACATGGACTCTGGATTCCAGATCACCTCTCCACTGGGGAGTCTGACTGTGTGTTGTTTGTTTTCTTTCTCTCCTTTCTCTCTCTCTCTCCCTCTGTGCGTGTGTGTATACATGTCTGCTTTTAGTAAAGCTTTGTTGAGTGCTAAAACCTTGGTTTTCCTGCATTTTCATTCTTTATATTGGTAGGAAAATAGAGTCTGTTCCTGCAACCATAGATTTCACCATAATGGCATCAGTAGGGCATAACCTGATCTCGATTCTTTTTTAAATGGCTTCCTACTCTGTAATTTATTTAATCAGTCATTTCATGGAGAGCAAATAATTTTTACTGAAGATATTACTGTATTATGAAAAAACCCTACAGTTGGTTTAAAAAGCAGAAGCATATGAGACTTTGTAGATATTATTGATTCTCTTTAATAATGATCATGTGATTTTATAGTCCATCAGCACTGTATGCCTAAAAACACCCTCTCCACCAAATGATGTGTTTACCAGCTTGAGCAGGTGCTTCATGGTTATCACCTAGGTGAATACAATTTAGACATTTTTAAAATGATAGAACCAAAGAAAAATCAAAATGTTACTCACAAATGCTATTTAAGCGCTGATTCTTCCATGACTGTTCAAAATGTGGTTCAGAATTGAAGTGAATTACATCTGCATTCCAGTGTTTGATCCAATTTATGGATGAGAAAGTTCAGTAATGCATGAAACTGATTACATTAAAACAATGAGCTATGAAACACTGAGGGTGAGGAGGAGAAAGCAGCAACAGCATAGACCCTCCTTTCCCAAACCTAAAAGCTGCAGAAGAAAGCATCGAATGTCCGGATCACAGACCGCACAATTCACTTCTTATATCCCATCCTTTAGAGCACTTGTTCTCAACCCTCCTAGGGCTTCGATGCTTAAAATAGTTCCTCATGTTATGGTGATCCCCAAATATAAAATTATTTCATTGTTACTTTGTAACTGTAAATTTACTACTGTTCTGAATCCTAATGTAAAAACCTGATAGTTAACCGCAAAGGGGTGGCAAACCACGGCTGAGAACGCCTGCTTTATTGGACCCAGCCGTGGCTCTTTCTGCAGTAGTGCTTTTGGAGACCTGAAAACTGCTATCTTGTCGATACACAAAGGATGGGATAGCAAAAAGGAAGGAAATTTTTACATTGACTTTTGTGGTCATTTGGAAACATTTAGAAGATTATAATGACTATATGCCTAAGATTGAAAGACAAGAAAGGACAATCATGCTGAGACCATAAAGGTGATTTAAAACTGCAATTTTGCCTTTCTAAGAGATAAAATTTTGCTTTGCTTCATTTCTCCTAGGCTGACAGATTTATAGCACTATTTTGTTTCCAACTATTCATGATCAAAGTATTATGAGAAAGACTGCTATATTATCCATTCTCTGGGAAGAGATGAACCAGTATCTATTAACCCCAAATAGCGTAACGATGGCGGACCAAAGCAATGATCCCATTTAAGTACAACCCAAGCCACCCACTTTTGCTTCTAATCCAGTGGTTATTCAAAACGAAAGGGCCAAGGCTAGTCACATAACCAAGTCAGTTGTCCAACACTGGCAATCTCTACGTTTAGGCATTGTTTTCTTAGATGATATTTATCTGTTGTATGTATATGTGTGTGCGGGTGTATGTGTACATGAATGTATCAGTGCGAGCCTGAAAGTGCTATCAACTGTCCTTCAGCAATCATTCTGTTGAAGCAGGGTGTCTTGCTGAAGCCAAAGCTTACGAATTCCAGCCCTGTGTCTCTCTTTATTTTCCAAGTGCTGAAAGTACAGAGGCTGTCATGTGCCTCTGGGAGCTGAACTCTGGTTCTTGTGGTTGAGTGGGAAGGGCTTGACCTCCAGAGCCATCTCCCAGGACTCCTTTTTCTGTCTTTTTTTTTAAACTGCTTTTCTTTTCACTTTTGTTTACTATTTAGAGCTTCGTAGGATAGAGATTGTATTCATGCCAGGTGATGGAAATAACGCAGCGATATTCAGAACAGAGATGTGCCCTCAGTGTCTTGGAATTTAATCAAAAAGGGAAGCTAGAGCTGCTGCAAAATGCTGCTGTGAGGTGAAAAAGCCAAGCCACTGTGGAGCAGAAAGTGGGGCAGTGGCAGGGAATGGCAGGCCAGGTCCAAGGCCAGGTAGGGGAATGGGTGATAGACAGATATGTAAGTAGGCTGTGCCAACAGCAGGGGGCTGAGCTGAGTCTGTGAATCCTGGGTTCTTAGTGCACACAGCAGGTATCAGGTGATGGGTAGGGATGTCCAGGGGAGAGACTCCTGCCTTTCCCCCATTCGGGTGTATCTGGTATATTCTTAGTCCCAGTTTTCCTGATATAATTTTAATAACCCACATGCTCCATATTTTCTATTCCTCCAAGGAAACTTAGAGCGTGGCTCCCTTTCTATTCCTAGGAATAAGTCCCTTATACATCTGTGATACACAGGTGATGCCAGATGGATAGTGCAGTTTCTGGCTCCACCCACGGACTTCTGTCATTTTTCTACCTCAAAATGGACCCCGAGGCTGATTGCAGAATGGAATCTCCTGGGAGACTGCACATGCTGAAATACCAAGTAACTTAGAGGTACTGAAACGGTGCTGTGGGTGCGAGCCATGTTCCTTCCCTGGGGCAGATAAAGAAATGGCTATTTGGGAAATACAACAGAGTGAGATTCAAAAAGAGTAAAAACAGGAGAGGGGCAGGGGAGTGGGGCTGACGGCCTCTGTTGGGACTGAAGGTTGGTAGTTCTGGGTTGAGAGGGACCTGCCCGCCCGGGGTTAGGTGTTTTGTAAAGCCTCTGTGTCCTTCCAGTTTCAAATTGTCTTACCCAAATGCTTGTCCCTGAGTGAGCCATTTTTTTCCCATGAGAATGGCAGCAGGTGTCTCAGGAAGCCCAACCCCCCTCTCCCTAACTGGCTCTATCCATTTAACTTGCCCTCAGTAGGGCATAGCCTGATCTCAACAACCACTACAGCTCCGGCCAGGGAAAGAATCATCCTAAGAACTTTTTTTGAAGCACCAATCCGTGTTTCTAATCTCTTTGTGGCTATGCTCCTCAGATGCACCCCCAAAGACGCTTAGGGGATAAACCTGAAGATGGGAAGAGATGCTTTAAACGTGTGGTTTCTTTGAAGGCTAGTGTAGGCAGATAGGGGTGACCTTCTTTCCCTCTAGAGGTTCTAGTTCTTGCCTCTGTCTCCCTCCTTGCGGTTGTCATAGAATTTGGCCTTCACTCTCTGTGGACTTCCCACTACAAAGCATCCTCAAGAGTCAAGATGAGTCTCATACTGAGTGAGACCCTAAAGAAAAGGAGGCTACTGTTTTACTGCAACACCGCCTGATGTCAATACGAAGTGGGTGACGGGGAACATTTGGTCAAAGGATGGAAGCTTAGTACAGCTGGGTCTGTTGTGTAGGGAACAAGGGAAAGGTCTAATGTGCCTTATGTTCAGGATTTTCATGACTATCTAACAAGAAACGACATTACACAAAGAAACCAAGAAAGAGAAACATGAAACCATAGACAATGCTTGTCCACACTCTACTTTTCAAACTAGAATCAGCAGGTAATAGGGACCAGGAAAAGATTTCTTACCCCTCCACAGATCTCCATCCTACCTCTACATTTTCCTATTTCCTCTCAATTCACTGGGGAAAAAAAGAGACACTAACCCTACAATGCATACTAGGAGTGGAGTTCCTTATTAGCCATTCTCGCCTATGCTCATAGCACTTTGCTTAGGGGGAATGCCTAATTCCATGGGGACATCTCACATCCGGGTCTTTTTCTTACTCATAGATCCTCAACAATCCAATAAGTTCAGACAGTTCTTTGAACACCCATCCAGATGTATCAATAATCCCCAGACCTTAGCCTTAGCTTATCAACTTACATAGAAAGACCTGTGCTTAGTTTTAACTACTAACTTTACTTCTGGGGAAACCAAGAAGACCTTGGTGGAGGCTAAAAGTCATGCAGATAAGTTACTTAATAAAAATCCTAAAGTCTACCTCAATAGGTCATCCTAGATCAAAACCCCGCCGATTGGAATTACAACACCATTAGCCAGGCCTATTTACCAAAGGATTCCTGTATTAAGCCTCAGAGAGATCAAAAGTCCAAGGTCAGGCCTGCTTTTGAATCTGTCATACCCCATGTGTAAAGGCCCAAGGGCCTGGCATTAGAGGGCGCATTGTTCCCCCTCTCAAAGCACCAAAACTCAACAGTCTGGCAACTTTATAGGACTGAGCATGCCCAGGGGATAGATGTGGCCCCACTTCCTGACAAAGAACCTTGGGGTGCCCTAGAAATGCTCTCCAAGAAAAGTAGTTTGCCTATGTCCTCAGTCCTTTTTTTTTTTCTGGAACTCTTTCCTTATAAATTATGGAGAGAGTAGGGGGAAAAGACCCCCCCCCATTTTAACTTTTATTCCATCAGAACTATGCCATTATGAAGAGCATGCTTTTAATCATTTATCCTTCTTTTCTGTTGAAAAGAGACAATGGTCTGCAGTTTGGCAGTATGCCTAGAGTCATGATAGCCCTAGCTTCTGAAATGACCCAAGGGATTCCAATCAATTCAACCATTCGAGATGTGGGATCTCTGGTCTAACACAAACTCCTTGGCTAATAATAATCTAGATTGAGTCTGAGGTTAGTTTTCTAAGTAGTAAACAATACCACACAGAGAGGATGCAGGATTACAATCTACCATTAACATTTTCTAAAATGCACCTACTAGTATTTTGCCAGTTACCCTGAGGTACCTTAATCCCTACAGTGGGCAAGCTAAGAAGAGAATGTCACATGGTACGTGCTTGTCAATGAGGTGATAATCCCACTGTCCACTCTGGTAGCTGATCCCTGTATGCTTCTGTTTCAAATCCTGACTCTTGGTACTTTTCTTCTGAATGGGAGGAGCAGTCACTAGAGTTTGCTAGCAGTGCAAAGCCACATCCTCTATCTACCTTTGTATAGGGCACTAGGAAAAGGTCTTAGGGGTGCAGCTTTGCAAGAAGGAGCTACTCTTCACTCTGTGGATGATCTTTTTATATGTAGCCTTTGCAGGGAAGGCACAAATAGACATAGTGTCAGAATCTTAAACTTCCTAACCTCTCAAGGTTACCAAGTCTCTCAGAATATGATCCAGACAACTCAGAGAGAAGTGCAATATCTGCGATGTTTTGATGTAGGGACAAGAGAATCATCCTGTTCCAAATTAGAGCCACAATTCAACTAGTGCCACCAAAGACACAGGAACAGCTTTGATCCTTTTGGAGGATGGCTAGCTATTGTCCAAAAATTGCCAATTTTAGATTAATGGCAAAAGCTCTCTGAAGTTGTCAAGGGCTTGTTTGAGATGTCCCAGTAGTCCAATAGACAGGGCACATCACCATATTCCCTCACAAAGATACCTGGAGAGGTTTCTTTCTACGGCATTTGTACAATCTGAAGTGAAGATATCTTACCAACAGATTAATACACTGCTCTCATTCTGCATAGATCTGAGTTGAAGATAAGTTTGAGAGTCTCCAGGAAACATCCATAGTAACTGAAGGTTAGATGATGTTAATGTGGGCATCACCTACCCGGCTTCAAAGATCCGGTTACTATGTAGGCAGAGGGGGCAGTAAGGGCAAAGGCTCTGAGACAGAGCATATTGGGCATATCACAATAGTACCCGGGAATACTGGTGACTACAAGGGAAGAACTGAGTGAAAAGAAATGGTTGTGTGGGACATGTGTGACCACCAGAAGGAACGCTGCTCCACTACAACTGAAGCGAAAACCCACCAGGAGGAGTAACAGGCAAGTGGAGTAATAGTGCTGTTTTTACTTGTTGGTTTTTTTTTCAAAGCTAGCTTAGAAAGCAGTTCCTCTTCTTACAGCATTTTCAAACATACTACTTTCTTTCTTTTTGTTGTCTTTTTTATTTTCCCTCCACACCTCACATTTCTCACATGTATATACTACCATCTGGAAAAAAAAAACACAGGGGAATATTAACAACCAAATACATTCTCATAAAACATAGACAAGAGATTCCAGCTCTATTATGCATTATGCAACTCCCCAAATATCTAGAGATTTCTCAAGTTGATATTTCTTAATCTGATAAATTTAATAAGTGAGACAATAACCCAAGAGCAAAATTCTGTTTTTCCTTCATAAATAACAAGAAGAGCTTTGGGGGATGAGGCATGCCCAGTGTTAGAGTTTCTGCAGAACCTCACCTTATCTGATGAAAAGATTGTCCCAGTTGACCATCCCAGTAAAATAGATTCAGAGTCTGGGCTTCTAATCTGTTTTTCAAAGCAACAGTTAGAAGTCCTCATTCCTCACCAAGTAAACAACAAAGCAGAATTAAAGAGACATGTTCGGTTAGCCAGAAGGAGGTTAATAAAATATCAGGCAGCCCTCCTAGATGATCCAGAAGTAATTACCAAACCTTGTGGCACTCTAAATCTTGCCTTACGTCTGGCCAGGGAATGCTCTTCCAATCTGGCACATTTGAACGGAGACAGTCTCCTCCACCCAGGCCAGCTGCGCTGACTCGGATGACCATCCCCTGGACAGTTCAGGGGAGATATGATTTGCTGACAGGAGCAGGTATTTTCTAAATGGAGAATTCAAGGCAGGACACATGCAGTGCTCAGCCAGATGTCAGTAACAGGGGCTTCTTCATTAGCCCCTTCTACTCTTGTCCAAAATGCTAAATCCAGGGCCCTGTCAAGGGGACTAATTTGGGAGAAAGGAAAAAAAAAAGAAAAAAAAGACACCATTTACACCAATTTGAAGCATGTCTGTATAATCTTATGGTGCTATACTGACATCTGGAAAATGTTATTAACAGCCATCAACTTCCCAAAAAACAAACAAGAGAATTCTAGATTTACAGTGAACTAGCTGACTCCCTAAACAAGTGGGGTCACCAACTGCAAAGAACATCAGTAGGACATGTCTGAGGGCACAGAAAGACATAGCCTGGCAGACAGAGAGTCAAAAATTTCGGTTTTATGGATCCCTCTAGAATTAGCACTATTCCCTCCAATGATAAATTATATAAAACCAAACTGTACACCCTAAGAGGAAGAGTGAGCTATACAACAGTGTAGCAACTGAAGAGGACTGTGGATCTACTTTGGAATTAAAATACTAATATTCCAGGCCCCACAGTGGGAAATAATCAAGACAATGCGAAACTCATTCCATTTGGGGAGACATAAACCGCTAGAAATGATAAAACAGCTAATTATGGCACCAGAACTGAGGTGACTAGTTTATTATGTCAACTTGATACAGGCTAGAGTCATTTGAGAAGAGAGAACATGA
This sequence comes from Psammomys obesus, assembly GCF_907164565.1. Classification (NCBI taxonomy): domain Eukaryota; kingdom Metazoa; phylum Chordata; class Mammalia; order Rodentia; family Muridae; genus Psammomys; species Psammomys obesus. Next base: position 9,735,268 of record NW_026596085.1, read on the forward strand.
ACTGAGAAATGGCCCCAATTGATTGACCTGCAGGAAAGAACATTTTCTTAAGTAGTGGCTGATATGGGTGATACCTCCACTGTGTAATTACCTGCTTCTGGAGATACATAAAAAAGCAAGCCACGGGGAAGGGGCAGGCCTGTTTAAGTGGCACTCCTCCATGGCTTCTGCTTCAGGCTCCTTCCCTGCTCGAGTTCCTGCCCTGACTTCCTGAAAATGTGATAGGAAATTGTCACGCGCAGCCCTTGCCGATAAGGACGACGCAGCAACAACGGATTTGTCCAGCAGCAACTT
>NW_026596085.1:9735571-9834759 GCF_907164565.1 Psammomys obesus
AGCAGGAAACCGGCGCCATCTTGTAATGGCGGGAGTGGCTCCCGACAGGAAATAATCCCTTTTCTCCCACGTTGCTTTTGGTCACAGTCTTGGTGATGTCACACAGCCATAGAAACCCTAAGACAGGTTTCATTATATGCAAAGCATGCCATGTCTCACTCTGTGCATATATAACAATCCTGGCCCTCCTCCTCTTCCTCTTTCTCCTCCTCTTTGTCCCTCTCCTCTCCTTCCTTTTCTTCCCCCTTCTCTTTCTCCTTCTTCTCCTCTTTTTTCATTAATTTCCTCTACTTTTGAGCTTACACAGAGGAGAAGCACTTACACAGCTAAGGGCTGGCAGATAGACTTTCTCAGATGCCTTCTTGTGCCAGCTTTAAATAGCTGTTAGGGTGTGTGCATACCTTCCCCGGCTAGATGGGAGCTTTCCCTACTAAGATTGCAAGGCCACTGAAGTGGCAAAGGAAATAATCATAAAGGAAATAATCCCAAGGTCTGGCCTCCTTCCCTCACTACAGAGCATTAACAGATCTTCCTTTACGTCACAGTGACCACAGCATTGAGAAACCTTTAGCTAAAATATTATCTACACTCTGTTTGGAGACCACAGTCATCAGGCAAAGCTGAAAGAAATGACCGTTACCCTCATGAGAGTTAGAACAGCTCCATCGCCCATCTTGGCCATGCCGAATTACTATATGGAAGGCTTTTCTTCCCACTGTTTCTGGTCTTAGATGCTGTAGTCAAGCATTTTTCTGTATATAATACACCCAGGGCAAGTTCAACACCAACAAATGCTGTGATAGGGAACAAGGCTATTCCCATTCCAAAGAGTGGGGCCACAGAGACTGTGGATTCTGGACACTGAATCCTCCCGAAGACCTGGAAAGAAGACCACAAAACTGTTGGATATTTGATGGAAGTGGCCATACCATGTGTTTCTGAGCACCCTACGGCTGTGGGGCTGCTGGGAGTCATAAATTAGGTCCTTATCTTCAGAATAAAATCAGATACCTCAAGCCAGACCTGACTTTGACCCAGAGGCAAATCAAATGCCTACACCTACCTTTAAGCAGATGGAAGCCCTCAGCCTTCTGTTTAAAAGCAGAGTTAGCCAATACCCTGGTAACTATTGATTCATATTCGGATGCTTCCCCTGTTCTGACTCCCCTATTCTGCTCTGACAGACTTCACCAATTCTTATTGCTTGGTTTATCTTAACCTGCAATAAGTACATGAGAGGCAACTATCTCTTAGAGACCTCCATCATTTCGGAGGAAATGGCCCACACCGAGGTCTTATACACAGAAGTTAAATATACCCTTCACAATGAAACCATCAATACTGTGGTGGGAAGTAACCCCAGCCCTAAATACTCAAATTGGAAGGCTTCCCACTTGGTGTGTATCTCTGAGCCAGAGGGCCACATGCATTTCTTTGAAAAAAAAAAAAAAAAAAAAAAAGATGAGTTATTTATTTATTAATTTATTTTGGATAGAACTGGTCTATTTGCAGGGATGTTCAATGTCTCCCCACATGATTTCAGTGTAGTTTAGATGGAGAGGAGGGACCACTGTGGGAATCAGAGGGTGATGGGGATTCAGACTACAATCCTGTGATATAACTCTCAGAACAGCAGGATGTTTTTAACTGTTTTCTTAGTAACCATTCTGAATCTGCCTTAGTAACCAACGGAAGTAGGAAAGAGCATTTGCATGTCTCTGCCAAAATAATGCCTTTGGATTAACATAAGATCATAGCAAAGGCAATACAGAGCATTTCCCACAATTCAATATTCCCAACCTTATCATCTGGCCATGGTAAATTTCCTCCATGGTAAAGCCCCTCTTCTCTACCATATATGTGCAAATAATAACTTTCTTGTGACCTGTTCCTCAACTGTTGGTCCTCAGGGAGCATGTAGCCCTGTGAGCTCATCTCAACACTTTTCCATAACTACAGCTTATAAATGTATTTGATGCAGCAATGCATTATTATGAAAAATCACTCTTACATTCCAAGAGCCTGGAACCTTTGCTGGACCTCACAGCCAGAGGTAATAATACACCTTGAGGTCGCTTAAGACTTAAAACTGCTGTTCTCCTGTGTACTCAGCCTGCTTGTTTAACCTGCCTTTAAGAGAACAATGTGAAAAACAACTATATTTTCTTTGGATTTCCCATGTAATCAACTTTTACAGCCTAAGATAATGGACAACCATAAACTTAAATTATACTCTCTTTCATGCCCCTGACCCAAGCATAATGTGTGTGTGTTCGCATGTGTGATATGACAATTTGCTGGAAATAGCAGATAGGCTGAAAAGAGCCTTATAAAAATGAATAACCAACATTTGGATATTGCTTAATAGTAGTTTTTTGTTTTGTTTTGTTTTTGTTTTGTTATCTGGGTCAGTAGGAGTCTGTTGGAGTCAGCATTCAGGCAGGTACAGAGTTCGGCTCATACAACAGACAGACATCACTATAGAAGTCACAGGGAGACTGAAGAACAGAACTCAAAGTGGGCTAGCTCTTGGTTAAATGACACCAAGGTAAAATGCTTTTATTTCTGTCCTTAATAATATACCAACATAGAATCGGTGACTCTGAGTTTGTTATTCATGCGTTCAAACTGACACATGTTTGTTCTTTGTGTGAAGAACCTCTAATGCATTAAATCTACTTCACTTCATGTCCAGTGGCCCACCACTTCTCTGGGCTAAGAGGACTCTAGATCCTTTTTATGTTGAACAGTGGCACTTTCTATACTCTCTGGAGATGGCGAGTTCAATATACTGTTGTGTCTACCTTCCTTGGCTACCGAAATATACTAGAGAGAATATCCCAGCTTTTGAGTATATTCCCAACTTGGTGGCTTTTCTCAGGACCTTACTTTAAAAATGAGATACATGGCCTCGGGGCTACCAAATAATCCTGAAATTAGTGGCCTAAGTATTGAGGTACCACAAAAATCAGGAGTGGGTTGATGCGCTGTGGAAGTTTTAAATGAAGGACGTTCAACATTCCTGTATCTGAATGCTGACAGTGGACACGGATGGCCATTGCTATCAAGGCACAGCTCAAAAGCCTTAATTGTCTTACACAAAGTGTCCCGCAGAGCCACGGGGCCTTAGGTATCTTGGCAGTTCAGGCAGGAGTTTGTGTATTGCTTAAAAACATATATGTAACATTTGGAGATAAATGAGTCACTAAAAAATTAAACAAATTTTACAAAATTGAAGGAGATGATTAAGGTCTACTCAATTCTATGGACAGTCATAGCAAAGCTCCTTTTGGGATCCGCAAAGGTAATAACAGCCCGGCACTCAACTTTTTATTCTAGCTGGTGCTTTTGTTCCTTGTGTCCCAAACACGATTACTCTATTTGTATCCTCTGGAATTCAACACTTAGTGTATGCAAAAACGATGACACTCAGGCTACCAATCAGTTGTGGACCCAGAATGACTTGAGCCTGAGATGGATCCTCCTCTCTGACCAATGGACAAAATAAGGAGAGATTTCCATTATCCCTTTTAGGCAGGATCTAGCCAACCATCAGCATGGAGGCAGATATAGAAGAACCATCACCCTTGAGCACTTGCAAATTTATTTTAGACCGCAACTTCCAAAGAGAAATTGAAACCCAATAGGAAACAGTGGAAAAGGCAGTTCCAGGGATTAAAATATGACAGGTGGTGGCAAAGGAGAGAGGGGAAGCCTTTAGTCTATCTGAGTTTCATTCAACCACCCATTCAAAGACTACTGATGGTCTTGGACAGAGAGAACCCCAGTTGTCCCATGTAGCCCAGACATCTTAGCTGAAGTCTCTAATGAACCAGTCCCAGCTGTTGACCAGCTAAGAGTAGCGACAGGGATAATTGCAGACAAGATAAGGAGTCTCTAAGAAAAGCCAAGAACTGACAGCTGTTTCTGGGGTCCTTCTACAGTTTCAAGCCTCCTTTGTGATTTTTCAGGCAGTCCAGGAACATCCATAAAATCTAGCTCCAGGATACACACATATCTGAGAATTAATAATAAGAATCTCTAGGAACACCTTTCCCACCTAGCCTGGTGGGTTTTTATGTGCATGTTGCCCCACAGGTTGCCTTCTATTTTTATTTACTACACCTGGAGAGCTCAGCTTTTCATGGTGAACCAACGGCCACAAATAGAGTGGCTCTTAGCTTAGTAACCATTGTCACTTGTAAATTGCAGTCACAGATCTCCTGTTGAGGAAGAGATTACACTTGCTTGCTTCTAAATCAGAACACAGTCCTGGCCAATGGCTGAAAACACAATTTGTGGAGGTAAGGGATACACTGTAGATCAGCTGGACTAAGGCAAATGTCTCAGGCTTTTGCTTACCATTTATAAATCTCTTTTAAAAGCTCTTCCTTTTTAGGCATGTCTTTTGTAAAGCAGGAGATGGCACCCAGTTTTTATTGGAATGAAAAACTACCTTTAACAGTGTCATGATGAAACAGTATTGTATCTGAAGTTAAGCTTTAAAGCGATCAAGGTGCTTACCCTAATAGATAGAAAAACAAGCCGATTAGAAATGATATGCTTAAATCTTACAACAGGCAAAATGATAAATATTCACATTCTTTTAATCAAGATTCTAGAGGGGCTGGAGAGATGGCTCAGCAGCTAAGGGCACTGGCTTCTCTTCCAGTTTAATTTCCAGCACCCACACGATGGCTTACAATCACCTGTAACTGTCCAGTTCCAGGCTTCTGATAGTCTCCTCAGGCCTCCACAGGCTTTGCATGCACATGGTACACAGACACACCTGCAGGAAACCCATCACACACATTTTTTTTAAAAAGTTTTTAAGAAGATTCTAGAGACCCCAGTACTGTTTTTTTGTTTTGTTTTGTTTTGTTTTGTTTGTTTTTTAATTCAAGATAGAATAGACATGTAATGGGTCAAATATCACTTTAATTTTTTTAAAATCTATTTATGTACTGATACTTGGATTACATTCTTGATTGGAAATACTGCCTAGTTTGGGCAAAGGCACACAGGTTGTGTGGCCTCTGCACTCTGCTGGGGATCTGCATGACACTGTTCTGGTTGCTTTATAGTCTTCCCCAGAGCTTGGAAACTGTCGGAGTCTACTTTTTGGTCTCACTGCTCACTGGAAGGTGGCATTTACTGATGATGTTTTAATGTAGGGATTTAGAAAAGCATTCTCTTTAAGAGCAGCAGCAGCAGCAGCAGCAGCAGCAGCAGCTGTAGAGACACTTGCAGAAGTAGAGGGCGAGAGCTGGGCTGAAGAACTGGCTTACAACCATGTGGAATGAGGCAGTCCAGAAGCAAGCGCACTTCAAACCAAAAGAAAAGAACGAAAAGAAAATTGAGTTTTTGTTTGTATTGCAGACCTTGAAATTTCAGACCTTGAACTTTCTCTGCTTTGAAGAAATCGCCTTACTTTGTAGGTTCAGAAATAGAACTTGATTGAGCTAACTTACATGCTATTTTCTGTTATTCCATATTTGTTCTTGGCTTGAGCTCTTACAGATTTCAGGAGAGCCCATCATGGGAAATGGTATCAGCTCAGATTAAAATCTGAAGTTAAAAAGAGCCCGGGGTGGGGGTGGGGTCGGAACCCTGGACCGTAGAATTAATGAAATAACATATATCCAAGTATAACTCCAAGTAGAAATCCAATTAGTCTCTGAGAGGAAGCAGAGTTTAGCATGAAATGAATTGCCCCAGAAATGGAAGAGTGTGGGATTTCCTGACTTCAGTGTCCTGACCTCCCCGTCTAAGCTACTCTGGTTGCCTGCAATGTACGCCTAGCCCTGGGCTTAACTCTGGGCCTAGGAGTCTTCTTTTCTCTCTCGTTTTGACCACCCTATTGTTTCACTTGCTAAATCTAGACAGCTCCTAAATCTTAAAGGACTCTGCAAATTAGGTCTCTGGAAAGAATGTTTTAGAGTAAAAGAACAGGACACTTTTCCTGTAATAAATAAAAGAAACAGTGAGTCTAGCAAAAAATAAAACAAAAAATGACAGGAGGAAGTAGGTCTTTCTGCCTGGACTTGGCATTGATGGGGTTGGCAGTGCTTCTCTGAATTAAAGTTCTAGAAGCTGGAATATGTCTGCCACACAGAGAAGTACAGGGAGAGGAAGATCTGCCTGCGATGGGTGTGGAGGGCTGAGCTCAGCCCTGGCAACCACTCCTGAATCTTAGTGCCGCCGCTGGTTCCATTTAGGAGCAAGGCACAGAGCTCATTGATGACTGATTGAATGAAGATCTCTGTCTAATCATTCTATTCCACTACAAAGAAGACTGTTTTGTAACCAATTCTGAGTTAGCTGACCACTTTCATTAATTCATCCCCCCCCCCGTTCTTAGAAGAATATCAGGAAAGGAACTTCATTGATTGTACTCACTATTTCAAAATTTAATATCTACTAAGTGTTTCTGCCTCTAGCAAGTGTGATGGCTAATATCGATCGTCAGTTTGGCAGGAGTTAGAATCACCATGGAAATAGACTCTTGGCATGTCTGTAAGAGATTGTCTACATTAGGTTATTTGAGGTGGGTGGATCCACCCTGAAAAATGAGCAGAACTATTACATGGGCTTGGATCCTAGACGGAACACAAAGGGGAGACCGTGCCGAGCGCAAACAATCACCACTCTGCTCCCTGACACAGTGTGGACGCAATATGCGATGCTTTGAATGAGAGTAGCTCCTATGGGATCCTATGTTGAATGTTGGTCTCCTTGGTGGAACTGTTTGGGAAGGGTTAAAAGGTGTGCCTTGTTGATAGAGGTGTTTCACTGGGGTGACCTTTAGGGGTTCAGGGCCCATGCTGTTCCAAGTTAGCACCCTCTCCTTCTGCCTCCTGCTTGTTAATGAGACTTAAGTTCACAAGTATGGCTCCAGCATCTTCCTGCCTGCCTGCTACTATGCTCTGCCATGTTGGTAATGGACTCCCTCTCTCCCTCCCACTCTCCCTGGGACTGTAAGCAAGACCTCCCTCCCCCAATTAAATGCTTTCTTCTGTCAGTATCTTGGTCATGGTGTCTTTTCACAGCAGTAGAAAAATAGGAAGAACACAAAATGACTAGCTGCCTCAGAATTCTGCTGCTGTGATTTTCCCACTGTAATAGACCCCATATACGAAAAACAATAGTGTCTCACATTAAATCATAATATAAATGTCTCTGGTTAATTGTAGGTGTGTTTTTTAAGCTATTTTATTTGGGTTCTTATATCTGCCACCCTTTCCCACCCCAATCCTTTCCAGCATCCCAACACCAGGTAGAAGAAACAGAAGGTTAATGGGGAAAAGGGGCATTGAGATCTTTTTACTGGCTCCTGCTGATTATGGTCATTGAGTTTCTTGGAGCAAGTCCAATCTTTGTTGTAAGGATATCCCCAACTTCTCAACAAAGAGCAAGCAGGAGCAGCAGGGAGAAGCAACCTCCTCTCTTGGGACTCTGGTCTTTTTATATCCTCTCTAGAGTCCCCAGAATTAAACTATCTTCAGCTAGTAGAATCATACCCTGCCAGAGCCTGCACGAGGCAGATAATCAGCTGCTGTGGACAGTCTGAAGCAGCCCAACATCCCACACCTGGGATTAAAACAAAAACATAGTCGCATAATATAACTGGGTTTTAAAAGAAACTAACATTCTTACTACAGTTAATAGTTAGCTATATTCAATATAAAAGTTACTAAATATGAAATTTAAGAAATAATTAATGCTGTGTATGAAGAGATATATTTTTGTTTCTAGTTTTAAATCAGCATACAAAATACAGGATATGACACTTTGATGCATACTTAATTTTGGTTGATTCCTTTCCATTCCTTATCTTCCTCTTCTCTACTCTATCCAGTCGCCCCGGTCCTCATCTTTGCTGTATCCTCAATAGTTCCCACATCCTTACAAATAGGATTTGATTTCCTCATGATAGCCAATCTGACAGAGTAAGATGGAATCACAAAATAATTTTAAGTTGCATTTTTCTGATGGCTAAGGATATTGAGGATAAAAAAAAAAAAACTATTGGCCATTTTTGTTTCTTCTTTTGAGAACTGTCTGTCTGACTTGTTATTCCATTTACTGATTGACGGATTGGATTTTCTGTTTTCTGATGTTTAACATTTGTATTTCTTTACGAACGTTATTTGCATGCTTAAATGTGAATCGCGCGTCTGAAAGACAGCTGGCAAACTCCTCTCTCACTCTGTAGTCTGTCTTTTCACTGTTTCTTTTGACGACTATAGTGTTTGAACAATAATTTAAAAAGCAGGTTTATGTCCCTTTTAAATGAACTTTAATTTTTATCTGAACTATTTGATTGTATTTAATTTATGAAATACTTAAAAGTAATATGGTATTTTATTTTTTATCGAGTACCATTTAATTTATTATTTGGTTGTTGCTTTTGGGCGACAGGGTTTCAGAGGAGGCCAGGCTCTCTGTGAAACTGATACAGGTATGTGCATTATTACTCTAGAATTATTTTTTTCCCTTTCTTGAGCATCGAGAATACTACACTTATACCTTAGTTACCTCAGCTGCCACCTTGGCAGAGCCTAGAGTCACCGGAGGGTATCTCAATTGACAGACTGTCCAGGTCAGATTTAGTCACACAGTAAGATGAGGACACAGTGTGATGAGGAGAGTCAGGGCAGTAACTTAAGGCCACAACCTGAAGACAGGAACTGAAGTAGAAGCCATGGAAGAACATTGCTTATTGAATTGCTCCTTGTGGATTGCTCAGCTTTCGTTTTTGTATATTGCGAGACTGCCTGTCCAAGAATGGCATCTCTCTTAGTGGGATGGCTCTGCCAGATTAATCATTAATCAGGAAAATGCCCTGTGAACTTGCCTACAGGACATCTGATGGAGGCATTTTCTTCCCAGCTAATTCTAATTTCTCTAAAGTTGACAAACAAACAAACAAGCAAACAGGATTCCCATTGTAATATTCCCTGAGAAAAGAAACATAATTGATGTACAAGACAATGATTTCAAAATAAGAATCTGGCTTTTCATTTCTAACCTTGAAGATATTGACATATTATCATATGATATATGACATAATATTGTTATAAAATATGGTTTTCAGATGAAGCGCAGTGTAGTTAATTTTATACTAAGCAATGAAATTTGGCCCTCTATTCAAGGTTTATATTTTCTTCAATATTTTTAGTACTTATCCTCAGTGTTCATGAGAGAAAATGAGAAATAAAAATAGAATACATGCTCATGTCGTTGACAACAGCTTCAAACATTGTGGGCCCTGATGTGGTAAGTCTCCTTGGGTAGGTGGGAAGTTTGGAAGCAGCAGCAGGAAAGAGGGCGGCATCCCAGAGGCATCAGGGACTCCAGTTCCATGAACCAGCCACTAGCAACTCAGTGCCACAAACTTACTGTAGTCCTACAGCACCCCATTACCTATCTTGTGTGGATATTATGGGTGCAATTAGGCTCATTCCTGCTTGGACAGGGTTGTGCAGAGCATGAACTCAAGCAAATCCATCTCCGAGACTGCTTGACAGGTCTGCAGCTCAACACATGAGCTATTTGCAAACTGCCCTTGGTTGCACATGTGTTATAGAAACAACAAAGTTCTGCAAATGCTTCTCAAAGATATTTTATAGTGTGGGCATAAAACTTAATTGTTAGGTTGTTTATGTAAAAAAAAAAAAAATGAGGCCAGAGATATTTTCTGGAATGATGCTTTTTTCCCCCCTCCAGCTAAATCTTTAATTTTTATAGGAAAATCGAGCTATAAAAAATTTTCACTGATGCCATGGTGAGAATTCATTAGAGACAGATGGGCTCAAAATGGCCAAAACCTCTGTTAAAAGGTGCTGCCATAGGATCAGTAGCTGCTGCTCTGAGCTTGCTCCATGTCCCTCATGCTCTTTGTCCTCTTCCATTCATCTCCCAAAACATTGGAAGATAGTATACCCACATATCCATCTCAGCCTGGCCCACATACACTGGCCAGCATGTACTGGGCTGTTAATACCTCTCATAGAACACTTTTTCATATGTGTTTGAATGATAACTTTAGAGCTTAAACTCTGGGTAATTTTAAAAGTATAATTAATAATTTTATATCTTTAAGACAAAGCATTAAAAGCCAAATGAGCACTTTTTTCTCTAATTAATGTTCTTATGCACAGTCTTTGAACAAATGATTACCAGTAATATTATGAATTAATAAGTGAGAATTACAGAAACATTTTTACTTTTATTTCTGGTCTTGAATCTGAGCGAAATTATAATAAACTCGTTGGCAATTATAGTTGCAGTTTTTGCTACTTATAATAGAAAAAAGTAATCATGTTCAGAGGCTTCTGATACTTGAAAAGGTGATATGTTTTCTTGTTTACTAGGCTCTGAAAAACTTGTATTCAACTACAAACTAAAGAAAAACATACTGGAGACTTCTTTCTGATAAAGCCAGAGAGAGGCCAATGTACTTTTCTGCTCCACTCTCAGCACCCTACCCATATTAATTTCCCTATCTCCACCTCTGAAGCTGTACTGCATCCATAAATCACATTGGACTGTGATTTTTAGTAACCCCTTCTTCTTGCTGCTTCTCTAGTGCCTGGGACAAGCTTTGGCAGCCAGTAAATGTTCCTTATGTGAGAGGCCGGGTCCATGGAACTGAAATAGTGATGGTTTCTACCAAACATGAATAACTCTAGATGGATGGAATGTTGCCTTGAACAGCAGGCTCTCCAAGTGTGTAGGAGCACTCTTTTAGTGGTGAGCTGTAGTGAGAATTTTGGTTTCTTAAAAAACCCAGTATGTTATATGAATATGTTTTTTTTTTTTTTTTAATTCCCAGGTGTGGGATATGGTGCTGCTTCAGTTTGATGGCAGTGAGGTCTCAGTAAGAACGCCTAGTCTACCCAGAGTTTGCAGACACTGCGGTAAATAAAGGGCATCATTGGACAAGTGAATGCAGATCCAAGATGGACTTCCAGCATAATCTCTTGCAGTAAGGAAGTGGCTTTGGGACCCCTCGCTTGAGGCTCAGTAGCAAAAAGTACAAGCTGTTTCAGACAAGAGCAGCCAAGAATCATCAGGTTATAGAAAAAAAGAAAAACAAAACAAAACAAAACACTGATCTGTAGAGCATTTGGTTCATTGATAACATCTGGCTGAAAGTTTGCAACTACGTATTCCTGAAAGTATAACCACTGGCACCTTTTAGGTCGTTTGCCCTCAGGGACAATAGGGGGATAAGGACAAAAAAGAATAGATTAATGCATTTCCTTGAAAAGTTAAAAAAATTGGGGGGGTAATAGAATGATAGGATAAAAGGTAGATTATTATATCTCCTAAGAAAGCAACAAGTCTCAAATAATTTTACATTGTATGGATTAAATTTAAGGTTATTGTGTTCAACTCTTGCTTAGTGTATTCTACATATGCACCTCCTTTTAAAGTGTGATGTAAAATTCTAGTCCTTGAAAACTACTAGTGTAAACTGTTTAGGATAATAGTACTTAGTCACCTATAAATAATCTTACTTGTAGTCATGTTAGGTACTAGTTTAGTTAATTACAGAAACAAGCTTTAATTAGTCTCGTGTATATGTTTTCAAAGGTAAGCAGAAAGAAACAAGCAATATTTGTGCAGATATATGGAGATAGGCAGTCTTCAAACACTTCAGGGATCTACAGAACGTGTCATTCAAGGTGCTGTAATAATAAAAGGGCTTTTCTAATGGACACGTCTGCTCCTGGCAGCACCCCAATCTACTTCAAAGAAGAACATGGGAACTGAAAACCTTCCACTTGGAGTTTGTTTCAAATGCCAGTTGGCCAAAAACTGCCCTTATCTCAACTGCTGACAGCATGCTGTCTACACTGTGGACAAGCAGGACACTGAAAAGTCAACTAGCCAACTTCTCAGAGATAAGGTAGGACAGCCCTTCTCTATTCCTTCTTCACAGAAAAGTCTGTCAGGTATTCTGGGCATGTAGGCTGGAGATTGGATGCCCCAGTTACACAGAGAAGCCTTGAGTGACTGTCCAGGTAACCAGAAACTTCCGTCATTTCTATAGTTTTAGAAGCTGCTTCCTGTTTTCTCAGGTAACATTTATCCATCTCAGGTTTATGATGGGGCTGAAGAGTAAGTAGTTATAATCTTACACTTTTTCTTATTAAGATTAAAACACATAAAAGCTTAAGTTGTTTAGGGTCTAAGACAATGTTTTAGGGTCTAAAAAGATGTTTTTAGATTAAATGCAAGTTTTGACAAGGAATTTATTTAGGCGCAGAACTTTGGACTCAACAAGATAGGATAATGGCATACTTTCTCCAAGGTTGCCAAATATATATGGACTGGACATTGTGAATGTAGTTTTATTTTATTTTTATTGATTTTGGTTTATTGAGATAGCATTTCTCTGTGTAGCCCTGGCTGTCCTGGACTCACTTTTCAGTCCATGGTGGGCTCAAACTTACAGAGATCCACCTGTCTCTGCCTCCTGAGTGCTGGAATTCAAGGTGTGTGCCACCATATCAGGCGTGAATATAATTTTCACCCGGAGAGTTCTCTTACTTGTACTTACTATATATAGTTTATTTATGTTAGAGAGAAGGCCACTTTTTTTTGGACTAAAAAGGGGAAATGTAGTGAGAGTTTTGGTTTCTTTAAAAACCCCATTATGTTATGTAACTATGTTTTTTTTTGTTTGTTTGTTTTTGTTTTTTTTTTTTAATCCCAGTTGTGGGATATGGGTTAGCTTCAGTTTTTTCCACAGCTGTTAACTATGATTATCTCCCACACTAGCAGGAGTGTGTTCTTTGCCAGCTTCAGATAGTTTAATTCTGGGAACTGTTGAGAGGGTATAAATGCCAGAGCCTGCAGAGCGGATGGGGGTGCTTTGGAAGAAAAAGGAGGAGGCTGCTCCCCATACTGTCTCTAGTTCCTGTTGTTGAGGTTTGATGAGAAGAAGTTGGACAAATCCTGTCTACGAAGATTGGACTTGCCCTAAGGAATCTGATGAATGTAATAAGTAGGAAGTGGTCTAAAGAGACCTATGCCCCCTTTTCTCCTCAATCTTCTGTCTCTCCTACCAGGTATTAGAGTCTTGGAAGGGTTAAGGATGGAAGGGAGGTAGAGGTATAAGAACCCAAACAAAACAGATTTAAAAATACACCAGGAGTGAGCTCAGGGGCACTAGTCTGTCTTTTGGTTGAGGGTCAGACACAGGATTGCAAGGTGAGCTGAGGTGTGATGATGGGGCAGGAGAGGCATGGGTTCCTCCCACGGTTGTGAATGCTGTCCTGCTAGCAGCTTCACCTCTGCTCTCTTCCTTTTCCTGAATGTGGTTAGTAATCTAAGCACTAAAGGTTTCTGTTATGGGCGGCTTAATGTCATGTGAAAGTCAACTGTTGGTGACACAATATGTTTGGCTCCTTCATAAAAACTTTAAAAGTCCTATCAAATAAATAAAGAAAAAAATAAAGAAATAGAAAGAAAAAGAAGAAGAAATTTGGTTGAGTTGTAATAAAACACCTTTCCCCATTTCTTTTTGAACATAGGTATTTTTTGTTTCAAGACAGACCCACTGTTAGAGCATGGGCTTGCCCTTTAAGATAGCAGTTACTCTTAAGAGGGTAGACCCTGCCCCCAGCCTGAAAGAATCAGGGCACATTCTGCTACAGCTCTTGCTCAGGGACTGAGGGTTAAGAAACTGCCTGTGCTGTGGTTTTTGATTTATGGTCCTAAATGGTATTTGACTCTTTCCTGTTTGTTGTTACCATATGATGTGTTGAACTAAATCACATGATGTTAAACTTCTTTCTCACCCTAGAACACTTATAAACTACTGAGATTTCCTTTTTGCTGGGGATTGCTCTGGCCTTTCTCCTATCCTCCCTATCCCCACCCCCATGATAGCTGTCTCTCTCCTCTCTCTCTCATTCTCTCTTTTTAACAATTTATTTATTTTTTATTAATTACAGTTTATTCATTTTGTGTCCCAACTGTAGCCACCTCCCCTTTTCCCTCCTAATTCCACCCTCCCTCCCTCTTCTCCACCCATGCTCCTACCCCAGTTCACTGATAGGGAAGGTCCTCCTCCCCTTCCAACTGATCCTAGTCTATTAGGACTCATCAGGAGTGGCTGCATTGTCTTCCTCTGTGGCCTGGTAAGGCTGCTCCCACCTCAGGGGAGGTAACCAAAGAGTAGGCCACTGAGTTCATGTCAGGGATAGTCCCTGCTTTCATTACTAAGGAACTCGCTTGGACACTAAGCTGCCATGGGCTACATCTGTGCAGGGGTTCTAGGTTATCTCCATGAATGGTCCTTGATTGGAGTATCAGTCTCAGAAAAAATCCCTGGGCCCAGATTTTTTTTTTCCCTCTCCTTGTGGAGTTCCTGTCCCCTCCAAGTTTTTCTATCTGCCCCCTTCTTTCATAAGACTCCCTGCACTCTGTCCAAAGTTTGGCTATTAGTCTTAGCATCTGCTTAGCATTTACCCTGCTGGGTAGAGTCTTCTAGAGTCCCTCTGTGGTAGGCTCCTGTCCTGTTCCCTGTTTTCTCTCTCTTCTAATGTCTGTCCCATTTGCCTTTTTAAGTGAGGATTGACCATCTTACCCAGGGTCCTCCTCCTTGCTTAGCTTCTTTAGGTGTACAGATTTTAGTATGATTATCCTATATTATATGTCTAATATCCACTTATAAGTGAGTATATACCATGTGTGTCTTTCTGCTTCTGGTATGCCTCACTCAGGATGATCTTTTCTAGTTCCCACCATTTGCCTGCAAATTTCATGATTTCCTTGTTTTTAATTGCTAAGTAGTATTCCATTGTGCAAATGTACCACAATTTCTGTATTCATTCTTCAACTGAGGGACGTCTGGGTTGTTTTCAGTTTCTGGCTATTACAAATAAAGCTGCTACGAACATGGTTGAGCAAATGTCCTTGTTGTAATTTGGATGTATGCCAACGAGTGGTATAGCTGAATCTTGAGGTAGCACTATTCCTAATTCTCACTCCTAATAAAGCTCTTCTCCAGGTTTTAAAGTGAAACCTCACCTTGTTTTTTGTCTAATGCTCACCCTCCTACCTCAAAGAAGCTCTGTCTTCTAATAATCAAAATTTTCTAAAGGAATTTTCAGCTTCCTTTCCTGAAACCAACCACTGTTGCTATAAATAATAATGATGATGATAATAATAATAATAGTCTTTAATACCCACATCCATCTCGACATATTAAATACTTTAATAAAAATGTAGCAGGTAAAATTGATTAACTCCTGGCACTACTATTTATGTGCTTTTCAGAACAGTTATGCAGATATATCATTTCCAAGTCTCAGTTTCTTAAATAGAAATGATAATGTCTTCCTCTTTGGGCTCTTGTAAAGATTAGATGAAACAGTGTGGAAATGATATTTATGCTTCTTTGCTCCCACCACATGCCTTATACTCTTTCATGTCCTTTTTGGGATAAGTTGAAAGGATTTTTAAAATCAGACTTTGAAGGCCACCCAGTCGCTCTTCAGGCTTCTTGGCTTGCACAGAAGGAAACATCCCTTGGAGCTTGACTATTTCTGGCCAATTTATTCTAGAAATGGTAATCACCATCTCCTCCATTCAAAGCATGGACTCCATGGCTGGCACATCCATTCCTTGAGTATGTCATGAAGTCTTTCAAATCGGAATGCTTTCCAGAAATCAGTTGCCAGTAGAAATATGACCATCATCTGTGGGATAGAAGAGACACCAAATTCTAGAGACAGGCACTTTGCCCTTTCCTTGCCTACCAAGATACCATCTTTTTTTTTTTTTTTCACTTATAAAGTTAGTGTAATTAATAGATGTGTAGGAGTTTCAAACCAACCTGCAAAGAAAAGATGAAAAGGGCACCTGGTCTTCACCTAGCAAAGCAATGGCCTTGGGAGCAAAAGACCATGCCAAAGTCAGAACAGGCCCAGGCCTTCTAGCCACTATCCACAAAACCCTAAAGGCTCTTTTTCTTTCAAAATGTTGGGATCTTTAAGACCAAAGGTCTGTTTTCCTCAGGCCCAGACTTGAACAGTTGCTTAAGGAAAATGAGGAAACCTAGAACCCAGTGTCTTGCCCCAGGAAGGGAACTTTGAAATCTCCTCACAGCTAAACCTGTCCATTTCCTGGCCTTCAGCCTCATGGCTTGCATGACTGCCAGAGTCTTAAATTCTATGAATTTCTATGGGTCTCTCTGAGATGAGATTGTAAAATGACAACAGACTGTCAAGAAAACCCACAGTCCTGCTGCTGCTGCTGCTGCTGCAGCTACAGAGCAATAGATACAGAGATCCTCCCTTTCACACTTGCAGATACAGAGTGCAGAACTCAGGGTGTCCTCCAGAACCTCCACACACAAGTAATTTGATTGCTTGAATTATAAAGAAGCAAACGTGCAATTTAAATGCTAATTCTGCCATTTTCTTTTTGAGTACTTGTTAATTAGAACTAAGGAGAGTTAGAGAGTTTCTACAATTTAATATTTTGTTTCAAAATGGAAAAAATTATTTATTATTAATATTGTGCATTGGAGCGCGACGTGTGCTGCTGCATGTACAGGCAGTTACAGGACAACGTGCAGCATTGGTGTCCTTCTTCTACTTTTACATGGGTTCTGGGAATGGAAAGCAAGTCCCCAGGTTTGCTTACCAAGTGCTTTTTCCACTGAGGCCACTCACTAGCTCCCTAAATTATTTGAATTAACATAGTCTTCCCAAAATATTACAAAGTAATATTAAAGCACTTAATACCAAAAATGTAGATTTGAAAGTTCAGAAACCATTTGAACAACAGTTGCTAAAAATGTTAACACAGTTTCTGGTCTTAGCCTCTGTTAGGAAACGTGCGAATGTGAGGGTTACACTCGGGTTCACAAATCACGCCACGAGATCAGTTCCACGTGGGAGGTTTATTAAGGGAAGGGGGAGAGGGGGAGAGGGGTCGCAGAGAGACGAGGCAGAGAGAGGGGGGCTCCTGTTCTCTTTATAGGGTGATTTAGAGCATGCACAGGTAGTTCCAGGTGGTCAGCAGGTGGTCTGGGTGTCTTCACAAATGCCTGATAACCGGTCTGTCAGGTTTCTTGGAGCTGGCTGTAGAAGTGCCTGCTTAGTGATCCCAACATTCCTCCCTTTTTGTTTTATTAAAAAGTGGGGAGTCAGGAAGGAGTGATGGTGGGGGAAGGGCATAGGGACGACTTTTGCTCTTCAAGCTACTTCCTGCTGATTAGGGGCATTGTCCATCTCGGGATACAGCTGGTCCACACCATCGGAGTCATAGTCATCTGGTTTTGTGGGCAGAGGTTGATAATCCTGTAAGAGTAACTGATTAATGGTTTGGTTGTTCAGTGGTAGAATTCTCGCCTGCCACGCGGGAGGCCTGGGTTCGATTCCTGGCCAACGCACCAATGTTAGGAAACGTGCGAATGTGAGGGTTACACTCAGGTTCACAAATCACGCCACGAGATCGGTTCCACGTGGAAGGTTTATTAAGGGAAGGGGGGAGAGGGGGAGAGGGGTCACAGAGAGATGAGGCAGAGAGAGGGGGGTCCTCCTGTTCTCTTTATAGGGTGATTTAGAGCATGCGCAGGTAGTTCCAGGTGGTCAGCAGGTGGTCTGGGTGTCTTCACAAATGCCTGATAACCGGTCTGTCAGGTTTCTTGGAGCTGGCTGTAGAAGTGCCTGCTTACTGATCCCAACAGCCTCTCAGCCATGGAGACATGGCCGGGTTCCATGTTTGGCATCAAATTTGTCCAGATACACTTGAAATGCATTCACTCTGCAGTGGCTTTCTTTTTTTTTTTTTAATTTTATTTTTATTTTTTTCTTATCAGTTACATTTTATTAACTCTGTATCCCAGCCGTGTCCCGATCCCTCATTCCCTCCCAGTCCCTCCCTCCCTCATCTCCACCGTGCCCCTTGCCAAGTCCACTGATAGGGGGAACCTCCTCCCCATTCATCCGATCCTGTTGCAGTGGCTTTCTTAATTGTGTGCTTGGGTTTGTCTCAACTAACTCAGGTCTCTGTGTGATACAGAACACATTTGACTTGTTAAATTTTTTGGTTTCTTTTTTTTGTTGTTGTTGTTGTTGTTTTTAGTAAATGAAATGTGTGAGTTGTTTGCACTGAGAGTTGGGAATGTTGTTCTGAATTTGTTTATTGTCTTTTCCTGTGTGCTGACAGTTTGTTCTCTAGGCAAAAGTGTCAAATGCTGTACAGGTGGAGCTCCACTCCACTCCATTTAGTAGAAACAACCACTTTTAAA
The DNA here is from genome assembly GCF_907164565.1 of Psammomys obesus. Lineage (NCBI taxonomy): Eukaryota > Metazoa > Chordata > Mammalia > Rodentia > Muridae > Psammomys > Psammomys obesus. Next base: position 9,753,852 of record NW_026596085.1, read on the forward strand.
CCTGTTGTGTTTGCATGTATTTATTTCATGTGTACAATAAGCCTGCATTTATAGAACTTCGTCTCGACATTAGCTCATTCCATTATTTCAATCAACCATCAATTTGCATTTACAATTAGCATGTAAAGAAAGGAGTTGGACCTTAAAGAAGGGTAGTTTGTTGTTGGCAAGAGCAGTGACTCAGACCCAGTCCCCTTCCTGCTGCTCCAATTAGCCGTGTCATGGTAGAAGTCACTTGATCTTTCGGTCTCCCTGGCTCCTTTAAAACGCTGTATTTCAAATTGCAACTTACAGCCTTGGATATCAAGTTTGCAACAGAATTTAACCTTAACCAGGTTAACATGTAATTTATAAAGTCGGCATTTCCAAACGCTTCAGGTGAATAGGTGTACCTCAGTTCCTTTGGAATGGCACTGACCTCAGAAAAGCCAAGCCTTTAAGGCACGCCTGGTCGCACCTCCTGTGGCACTTTGCTGACTGAGTGCTGGACGTCTGAGGCCTGGAGTGGTTGCAGACAGCCAGCTAGAAACCCAGCTGACAGAGAAGGCATGCCGTGGGGGTGTGGGGGTGGAGTGGGAGTTGACAGCACAGATCCACCTGAAAGCATTCCTGTGACCAGTCTAACCTGTTTCTCCGTGTTTCAGGCAGAGGTTTTTCAGACCTGCATTCTGGGTGTGCCTCGCTCCCAGGCTAACCTTACAGATCTGCAAGGTAAGCATTCATCCAGTGCTGTAAACCATTTGAATTCAGCCTTCAAAGGTGGAGATCCACCGTTAACAGTTTCATCTCGCAAACTTATGTCCAGTCAGCATTCAGCCAGTGCACTGAACACCTGCTTTTTACTGGTGTTGCTGCAGCCAGTGTGAACGTTTGGCTTGGAGACAAGGCCCAGTGAGACGGCAGGGAGAAAGCCAGCGGCACCAGAGCAGGATTCCAGGTCTTGCTGGAAATGCAAGATGGTGACTAGAGAATGACCAGGGGCTCCTTTTCTTTGTATGTTTTGAATGTTCCTTTCAAAGGAGAAACAATGAAAGGTGTTCAAACCAGAATTTTGAGATCCAGAGGGAAAGTAGAGGCTCAGTGGAAGCTGGTTTCCAGGATGCTGGATCTTTACCTACCTATACACTAGTATATTCTCTCTCTCTCTCCCCTTTCCCCTTTTTTTTGTTTTTGCTTTTTGTTTGTTTGTTTTGTATAAGCCATGGCCTCTGCATCAGCTCTTGCCTCCAGGTTCCTGACCATATTTGAGTTCGTGTCCTGATTTCCTTAGATAATAAGCAGTGATATGGAGGTGCAAACCAAATAAACCCTTTCCTCCCCAACTTGCTTTTGGTCATGGTGTTTCATCACAGCCATAGAAACCTAACTAAGACACATGGGCCTTGTCTCGTTTTCTGTGGTTTCTGTCTTTCAAGGTGAAGAATCATGTCCTGCTTTAACACAACTCTTAATGCACCAAAAATTTCTCCCCTTATATTTTCAAAACCTTGTGCTTTTACAACCTAACTCAGGCTTCCCTAGGTTTGAAGACTACACGATAGGAAATTAGGAAGGACACTATGTTCAGAGATGTTGAAATTGTTAGTCTGAGGGGGCCTCCTGGAAGCTTTTATTTCAAATGCTTACCAAAAGAAAGGTGTCTCAATTCACAGCAAGGTGAAGAAACCAGCATTTTAGCTGTATCATGTAGCCCTTAGTCACCTGTGGCAATGGAATCGAATACATGTTTACAGTGACCTGAGACTGGCTCAGAGACATGGACCTCAAAGGCAGAACTCAACAAATGTTTAACAACAAATAGTTACAACAACATGATTGTAAAAAAGAAAAGCATTTTAAGGAAGGTTACTGTTACATAGTCCTGACTGGCCTGAAACCTGCTGTAGTGGCCAGGCTGACCTTGAGCTTGATCCTCCTGCATCTGCCTCCTGAGTTAATTAACCTAGTTAATTGTCCATAAAGTCGATGTACAGATTTTAGAAGAGCCAATATGAAGTTTTGTCCTGAAAATAACTCAGCTGGAGTCTTTGCTTTAGGATTTCTTCTTCTTTATAGAAAATGAGCTTCGGAGATTTTAGAACTGAAATGTTTTAGAGTTTTAATAAAATAATACTTTAAAAATGTCCTTGAAACATTTTGTTTGTTTTGTTTTGTTGTTGCTTTGAGACAGAGTCTGTCTATATCATTCTCACTGTTCTGGAACTCATTATGTAGACCAGACTGGCCTGGAACTCAGAAAGATCCAGCTGTAGGTGTGTGCCGCCACACCTGGCCTCCTTAATTGGTTTTTATTCTTGACAGTTTCATTATTATCCTTTCTCATCTTCTCCCCTCCACACCAAAGCCCTTCTTCTCAACAAGCCCCTTCCTATATCAAGTGAGCACGTGTGGGAAAATTATCCTCTGGGACACGGGAAACATCAGAGCGCCTGTACCACTGACTGAAGAAAATGGTACCCTCTTCCCCAGGATTCTTTAATTGCCCATAGTCCTTTGGTAATGGGTAGCGCCTCACCCATTCATGGTGAAATAGCGACAGATGAAAGCTGCTGCAATCTTGCCCAGGTAATCACAGCTGCAGTGAGCTTATAAGAGCAACGTTGTGTCGTGTCTGGAAGACAAGGTTTTGCAGCACAGCTTCCCAAACTCTGACATTCTTTCTGTGCCCCCTTCTACAATGTTCTCTGAGCCTTGGTTGGGCAGTTCAGTCACTTATCCTCTGCACTTTGACTACCTGTGAGTCTGCATTAACTTCTGGCCCACAACAAAAGAAGCTTCTTTGAGAATGGCACTAGTCTATGGGCATCAATGTGATTATTTAGAAGACTAATTGACACCTTGCCTATTTAACAAAACAATAGTACCCTACCCTCTCCACCCCCAGAGTTTGGAAACTCCCATCCTTGCCTCCATGATATTCATACTGGTGGCCTGGAAGACATCTTGTCAGGGAAGTCATTACTATGATTTGTGGAGTCCACTGGTGGGTAGAAGGACTTTTCTCACCTCCAGAAACTTGGACAACATTTTGTAGAGCTTTGAGAGCTAGTAAGCAGGTTACAGATCTTACATCAGGTCCAATCTGATTTCTCAGTGTTTTGTGAGCCAAGCCTGTGATATCCTCAGCAACATGGGCTTTTACTCTAGTTCCACTGGGCTATGAAAGGCCTTGCCTAATGTTTGTGGGAACTCTAAGGCTTTTCTGACTAACAGCTAATAGGGAGGCATGCCACACATTGTATTGAGATTTTCATTTGATGACATTATCTGTCCATGCAGGGTGACTCCATTCAAACATTTGTTTCTAAACCTTTTTAAAAAGGTTTAGAAAACAGTAGGTTTTCATGTATTCTCAATTTTGCTAGTCCATACATTTCCTCTTTCCCCACAAAATAATTATTTTGCCCACTGATTTTGATAATTTTTATCATTATGCATGACTGTCTATCTAATAAATGGGTGCTGGTAAATGACCACATAATCCAGATTTTCTAGCATGTTCATTTAACTTCACTATTTTAATCTGTCTCTTGAGCAAATTTCTCTCTGTGGACCATCCTCAGGGACTCTTACATTCAAATTCCTACAACCTGTAAAGATTATATCCTTAAAAATATTTTAATTAATTTTTCAGACCCAGGACATTAAACTGTGATTAACCCAGGAGCATTTTTATTAGTTGAAGTTTTTAAAGCAAAGCCTTTGGAAGCATACATTTTAAAAGTAGCTCAGAGGACTTAGATGTTTATATCTTCTAGACACTTCTGCAATCTAAATCACAAATACTGTTTCTTTCAAAGCCACACCAACCTCAAAAATACCGTGGCTTTCTTCTGCACGACACATTAACAGTGACTTAGCTTTTTTTCACCATTGGTTCAGAATTCCAGGGGTCACGCAGGAATTGTATTAGTATTCTTTTCAACTGCGTGGGAAAGCTATTAAAGGGCTCTGATGAAAGAGTTCTCTTAAGCTTTGAACTGATTAGCTTAAGCCCATTCTCTTTAAGTGCTGGCAAAAACTCAATAGTGTATTGCTTGTGTAGTATTCTAAATGGACGCAATTTCAGAATGCTAGTTTATTTCATCTGAGTTTATTTCATTTTTAGTCTTTCCAGCACAGGATACTTGGCTCCTTGACCTTTTATTGCAATTTGGGTTGAAATAAATTTTTGTCTCTCAAACCAAAAACCATTTGAAATTTATGAAAGGGTCCATGTCTGTCAGGTGTTGCTCAGCAGTACACAAGAGACGATCAGGTCATGGATGTGAAGGGAGTTTTAATAACCAGACCTTATTTCCTGCAACTTAAATCCCTTCAGTTCAGTAGCATCTGTTGATTTCCCCTAGAGACTCTTAGTGAGATAGGACAACCCATACTTATGGACACTCTGAGAATCTTCTGAAATGGTTATCTGTTTATCGCTAGATGGTTCACAGTTAATTTTGGGCTCAGTAAACTAAAGAGCTGGTATAGTAAGGTTTGAGATTAGTTATCACGTTCAGTGAGGTCTTTACTGTTCAGCGTGTCGTTTAACCAGCACAGCAGCATGAGGTTCTGTGGCTGCTGATTCACTTCATTGCAACTTTCAGGACAACCAGAGCACATCTTTCAGGACGTCGGTCACAACTCAAACACTTAGGGGGCTGGAGTGTTTAAACAGACACATGGGGGAAGGAGACTGTGGCCAGTTGAAAAGTAAACACCCCTGCTAAGATTGGAAAGGGGCCATAAACAATGTCCTCTTATTTTTGCCATTTTTTAAAATTTTTATTATTAGTTACATTTTATATTAACTCTGTATCCCGCTCCCTCATTCTCTCCCAATCCCACCCTCCCTCCTTCATCTCCTCCCTGCCTTCCACGTCCACTGATTGGGGAGGACCTCCTCCCCTTTCATCTGACCCTGTTTTAGCAGGTATCTTCAGGACTGGCTGCAAAGTCCTCCTCTGTGGCCTAGCAGGACTGATTCTCCCTTGGGGGGTAGGGAGGTCAAAGAGCCTGCCATTGCATTCCTATCAGAAATAGTCCCTGTTCCCCTTACTAGGGAAAAACCAGTAGGTTATTGAGTTACCATGGGCTATATCCGAGCAGAGATTCTAGGTTATATCCATACATGGTCCTTGGTGGAGTATCAGTCTCAGAAAAGACCCCTGTGCCCAGATATATCTGGTCCTTGTGGAGATTCTATCCTCTCCATGTAATTTGATCAAGTACACAACAAGGACATTTGCTCAAATGTGTTTGTAGCAGCTTTATTTGTAATAGCCAGAACTTGGAAACAATCCAGATGTCCATCAACAAAGGAATGGATACAGGAATTGTGGTATTTTTACACAATGGAATACTACTCAGCAATCAAAAACGAGGAAATCATGAAATTTGCAGGCAAATGGTGGGATCTAGAAAAGATCATTCTGAGTGAACTATCCCAGAAGAAGAAAGACACACATGGTATATACTCACTTATATAGACCTAGAAGATATGATAAACATAATGAAATCTATACACCTAAAGAAGATAAACAAAAAAGAAGACCCAGGATAAGATGATCAATCCTCACTTAGAAAGACAAATGGGATGGGCATTGGATGTAGGAAAAAACAAGAAACAGGACAGGAGCCTACCACAGAGGGCCCCTGAAAGACTCTACCTAGCAGTGTATCAAGGCAGATACTAAGACTCATAACCAAACCTTCGGCAGAGTGCAGAGAATCATATGAAAGAAGGGGGAGTTAGTATGACATGGAGAGGATAGGAGCTCCACAAGGACCAATTTTTTGGCCATTTTTAAAGCATCTGTGACCTTCTGGTTCTTCTGCGGTCACTGGTACACGGTGTGCTGCTTCTACAGGCATTCTCTACCGTGCAGAAATTATTCCACTATTGTGATGTGTGGATTTGGGGTGACGTACAGTAGGTATCTGGAAAAGCCAGTTTTCTTTGTTGCTCTCAGCAAGTAGCCTACCTAGAGCCCCTGCCATGGGAGCAGAGCCTGGTGGTTGGCCCTCCCATGCTCCGAGGATGTTCTGAGAAACTTTCAAAAATTTTTTTCGTTTGTTTTCTTCTGGTTTTGGGATCTTGCTTTCTTTCTCAATGGTGTTTCTCTTCAGAAGTTACTCGCCAGGAATACCTCTAGGAGTTTTCCAACTGACATTGAAATTACAGACAATTTCTTTACTTTTCAAAGCCTGTCAAACAAGACACAGGAGTTGATATGCCAGAGCTCCCTATTTCTATTATAGGACAGAGTCAAGTTAGTAACAAATAGAAGTATGTTGATCATGAGACTAATACTATTCTTTTTTATATCGTTACTGGTTTTATTCTGTGGATTTTGGGCTGTCTTACAATGTCCCCACTAATTACTAGTTTATTGTGTGTGTGTTGGGGGGGGGTTGTTGTTGTTGTTGGCTAGTTGAGTATAGGGGCTTTTTTTTTTCTTTTCTTTTTTTTTTTTTTCTTTTTTTTTTTTTTTTTTTTTTTTTTTTTTGTTTTTTTTTTTTTTTGTCTTTTGGTCAATATTTTTAGCCCCTAAGCTTATCCTAACCTGGATGCCTGAGATCTGAAAGCAAAAGAATATAAGACATTTTAAAACCAATTTATTTCCATAAGAAAAATCAACACAATTATTCTTACCATTCATATAGGCAGAAAAGTAGAGGTTAAAATAGAAATAGGTGACCTTTAAGAGGTGTGTGGAGAAGGTGGTGGTTTCTTAACTCAGAGCAGTTTAGAAACCTGAGGTTATGGAGGATATAAAGGAAACAGATAATGTAACATTCATAGTTTGTTTTTGTGTCTTCATTTGTGTCCGCAGAGTTCATTTTAGCTACAATCACATAGTTGGTACTTAATTAATGATCTCAGAAAAGATAAGGAATACTACATACTTCAGAGACTTGAATCATTTGAACATTTAGAAACACACACACATACACAATTATATGAAATGCTGCTCTTTTTATCACGTACTCAATGTGCAAGACACAGCCAACTGCTTTTCCATGTAGCCTTTCTGAAAACCTTACTATAAACTCACTTTATGGCCAGGGACTGGCTGGTGTGTGTGTGTGTGTGTGTGTGTGTGTGTGTGTGTGTGTGTGTGTAAGGCTGGGGTCACACTGCAGACCAGTAACACAAGGATGGAAACCCAGGCTGGCTCCAGAATTCTGTCTACTTTCAACCAGCTTGAGAGGTTTGGTATAAACTGTAAAGAAACAAGCCAAAATAGAATTGATTTGGGTCGTTCATGTAAAATTTGTGGTTTCCTTGGAGATATGCATTTTAGGTTATTATATCAGAGAAGAATTCTAAGCTTAGCAAACAAGGGTTATTTTAACACAATGAATACTTTCTTTGTATTCTTTATTTTTCATATTGTTATACAATATGTATATAATAACAAAAAACAGCATATAGTGTTCCAAATTAAATAATAAATCTCCCTCATCCCCACCTCTATTTTGTTCTGCACTTTTCTTACATTGATTATTTTTACAATGCTAAGTGACATATCAGAAAAAATATTGCATCTGAACCCGGCTCTGTTTTAATGGTAAAATCTGTAGACATAACAGATAAAATCCTGCTTCTTTTGGAAGTACCTTTCTAATAGGAGAAAGAGAACTCTGGGCAATTTGAGAGAGGAGCAAGTGTCAAAAGACAGTGACCCCTCACAGTAAGTGAGGAATGAACAGAGAGGTCAGAGGAATAGTACTGAGAGGAAATTCGTCCAATCGGTTTGTTTCCCTTGGAGTGCAAGATCTCTTTCTTGTTGGTTTCTCACAGACGTCTTGAGGCTTTAAGGTGTTCGTAAATGAGGGTGGGCTGTGGGAACCCCTCATCTTTTCTTCCTCTCTGAAAGGATGGGATCTGGACGTGGGCAGCATAGGCAGGGCTCTCCTGTCACCAGGACCCGGCAGGCACCTTTTCCCAGGACTGGAGGCCTAAAGCAGGAGTCAGCTGTAGGCTCCAAACCACTAGGCAGGGTGTGGAGGGATTTAGTCACAGGTGCTCGCTCAGTAGAAGCAGAATAATGTACATGTTTCAAAGATAAGTGAAACTTCCCAGGGAGAAAATTTGCCTCAACTCAGCCTCGCTGGATTGGTTCCAGGAGGAAATGGAGGGATAGCGCGCACAGATAACATTTCTTTTTTTTTTTTTGAATGACAAGATTATGCGCAGTTTCCTGATAACCAAATGCTGAGCTAATTTCTCTCAAACACTCTAAAGCCAAAGAGAGCATATGCCAGAGGCATGGGTGTGGGGCTTCCGCTTAGCACACTGTTCCGGGCCTTCCTTTCTTCTAGCACACAGAAAATGACAATATTTGGTGCCACATTGTGGTAAAAGCCTGGTGACTGATTGTTTCAGGACCCGCTCACCTTCTCCCTGGCTGAGTGACCATAATGTTGGGTTTGCCCTATGTGACTCTTGACCCAGAACAAGTACTGTTAACATTCCCCTTCACTGTAGATAGCACTGCGACCCTCATAGGATCCCTTCGTGGCACCAGATAGTCGGAGAGTCCTGAGAGCCGTTTGTGGGGAGGTGGCTCCATCTGTTTAGGAGAGGATTCTGTTAGCCTATGAGCCAATTCTACTGCTTCTTGAAAAAGGAAGACAGAACTGAGGAGGGTAAGATAATGTCACTTTCCCATAAACTCCTTCTAAATACTAAAATTTCTGTCCTAGAACATCCCTACCTTTCCATAATTGTCTCTCTTCAGACTGTGATACTAAAAACCCAGCACTCACTCCTCCCACTTTTCTCTTTCCTTGTGTGCATCAGAATGCTTCCTTTGCTTCTGGCTATTTCTCATAAAACCGCACTTGCATTCTGTATAGAGCAAGATGCCTTAGTCATGACCCTTTGCCTTAGTTATGGCCCTTTACTTAGCATCACCTAGTAGATGGATACCATATTAGGTTTTTATCTTAAAGGAATTTGAGTATGGAAGAAAGTTGTGGGTGCCAATTTCGACATCTTGAGCCAAAAGTTTTTACTACTTTTTCCTATTGACCCAGTTGGAACTGGAAAAAATAGGCCCTGAACTACGTTTTGCCTCTCATGGCTGAGTGGCTACAGTGGTTTCATTTCTTGATGCTGGGTCCAAACACCGGAAGACACAATGTAAGATGTGAGTTCTTATTATGCCTTATGCCTGAGGAGGTGCCTATCATGCCGCAGAAGGGTGAGGGGCTTGGCCACATTATGACTGCAGTCGGGAACCAGAATGAGATGAAAACTGGTGCGTAGCTCACTCTTTCCTTTATCTTTGGCTCCAGACCCCAGCCTGTGAGTCTTCTTTCTGCAGGTAAAGCTCTCTGCAAACATCCTTAAGACGCATCCAGAGGCATGTTTCCATGGTAATCCTAAATCCCGGCAAGTAGACAATAAAAATTAACTACAGCGATGGAGTCTTACATGATGAATAAGGATGAGGCCTCTGAATGTGAGGTCATCGTCTGTTTGAAACTAAGCTTGCTTGGAGATCTTGTCTGATTTTGGTGTGTGGCGGTGAGGTTGTCCTGCCTGTCAAAGCTCAAGTTTCCCGTCCACATACATCATCATCTGGGCCAAGGATGGATGATGTAGATGGCCCAGATGATGTTAGCTGGTCCATGCCTTCCACATGGCTTAGGGATCATTTTGCCATGAAGCCCTGGCTGCATAGCAAAAATCTAACCTGCTAGCTTGCCTTTCCCACCACCTCCTCACCCCCGACTTCCACCCCCCCAACCCCCACCTGCTTTTAAGGTAGATTCCAAGTGAGGCATTTTAAAAGTCAATACTGTGTTTACCGTGCCGTGCTCTGAAGCGGAAGCCCCAAATAGACTTCATCAAGCAGATTAGCAGTGGCATTTTATAACGCTTGCCAGCCTCTCTGAAATTAGGAGTGAGTGGGAGAAGGGCGTGCAGTAGAGAAGTGTCATTTAAATGACAAGCCATTGTCTGTTAATAAGCTGCTTCCTTTCAGGCTTGGGAGTTTCCTGGGAAATAAGTAGCCTGTGACACAGCAGGGCCGTCAGTGATTTCGTCTTTCGCCTCCTGTTTCAGAGAAGAGACTTCACACAGACCAAGGCTGCTAATCAATGAGTTAATTTTGTTATCTAGACTTGGAATTTACCCCGAGGAAGGCCGGTCTTTAAAGTGACAGTGCGGCCACACATCAGCGTGGCACCGAGGGGGGTGCAGATACAGGGGAAATTCCATCACTTCCGGAGTTCAGAGGGGTCAGAGCAGGACAGCTCTTGTTTCCGATCTTTGACTCCAGTTCCTGGGCACTTCGTTTTGATAGCGACTTCTAGGTTAGCCATCCCGAGCCAAGTTTATTTCTAGATTCTTACTATTCTTTCCCTGAACCAAAATTATTGAAGGTTCACATAGTCCAGTGATATTGTTTGCAGACAGACAAAAAGAAAAATGATGCCTCTGAAAGGAAGGGAAGCTGACTGGAAAGTCTTCATTCCTCTTAATCTATAAAATCCCTATTGAACATGTTAGATAGGATTATATGCCCCTGCCTATAACCTTAGCACTTAGGAGACTAAGCAAGAGGTTATTGAGTTTGAAGCAAGCCTGGGCCACAAAGCAAGATCCTGTCTCCAAGCTGACACAAAATTAGCAATGGGATTGCATCTTGGAAAACTGTTAAGCTGTTAAACAATGAGGTTCAGAACAGACCTCATCTGAGAGGACTTGAGAAGACAAGTTCTAACGCACATTCTTTAGGTAGAGGGGATGAGCTGGCTGAAGTCTCAACTCTGCCTCTCACTGGTAGGGCTTGGTTCTGACCTTGAGCTTTGGGCCTCGCCTGCACACACAGAGGTAAGGACACACAACTCTGCCATTCACAAAATTCCAATAACACTGTGTAAGAAATCATATTTGAAAAGTTCTCTGCATGTTCTAAGGTAGTAAGTATTGACTATGAGGTCGTAGTTCTACTGGGTATGTTTGTCCTAAAACCAAACAGCTGAAAGTGGCCAGTTCTTTCTTAGATAAACCATTACTTTAATATAGCAAGGCTCCTTTTCAGTTTAAGCCAGATACCTGTCAGTTAGTTGTAGTCACAAACGTTTGTAAACAATTGATTCTCTTCAGTTTCAATTTCTTCCCTCATTGATCCCTTGATCTCGTAAGAGTAGCAGAGCTGGGAGCTATTGACCTGCAAGGTTCTGGTATGGATAGGCATTGAATTCTCTGATCACATCATTTGCTTCAAAGGAAGTTTCTAAACTCCAGTCATGCATCACTTCCTTTTGGCTTAACTATTACCACATTGAATTTGAACTATAGTTTATATTGTCTGTGGCGATATATCTGCTGATATATCTGCTCTGTCCAGTTTCGACAAACTCATGGTGAGTCTCTTCAAGCTTGCATGTAATTTTAGCTAATTTAGGGCCATTTCATCCACTCTGATTTTTATGGCTTCCTCCTACATTCTTACTAAGAATAAATGTAGGCAAATATCACAACTTGAGTCATGAGGTCTGTGTCTCATTATGGGCCCTTTAGTTTAATGGAAACTTCGGGGTGAGTCCATGCATTCAAGCCTGCCCTAAAGGCTATCAGCACAGAAAAAAGGAAGCCACTTCAGCTTCTGAATTTTGAATTGCAAAGTGTTGCTCTGCCAGAGCCTATGCAGAAGTCTGATAGCACACTGCTTGGACTGGCTGGCTTTCATAATATCACCATGCTGGCCACGGCAGGCCCCCATGTTCTTTACCACCCCATGAGCTATGCATTATGGAAATGGAGGAGCTTTGTGTGATGGCCCCTTTCATTCTTCAGCAATGTAGGTTTTCCTAAACTGTCACCGAGGACATGCCTATCAGTTGAGATGAGACTGTATCTACATCCGTCCTTGAAATTTATACTCTTCGAAGTAAAAAAAAAAAAAAAAAAAAATCAACTTTTCAAATTATTGTCAAATTGAATCAAGGGAAAAGAAAACAGTTCGAGGAACAAATATATTAAATGGGATACTGAAAATAAAAAGAATGACGAAGTCTTCTGATTCCCAGAACATCTCCCTTTAACCTCTGTTAAGTGCATCTTATTTCCAGACCTATTGTGTATAGAAAAATGAATCTAATGATGTGTTTAAGAATAAGGAAAAGTAGCCAAGTCCTTGCTCGGTGTTTATGAAGTTAGTAGTTGACCGGGAAGTGGCTTTATTTTTTCCCATACTCAAAGCATCTCAAATTATAGAAGCAGAATAGATCTGAGTCAGGGAAAGGATGCTTGGAGGATGCTGTCATCAGTAAACTGCAACCAATATTTATCATGGTTTGCACCCACAAAGGGTACAGGATTTTTTTTTTCTGAAAATATTACAAGATTGTTTGGAAAGGTAATTTTTCTTTACTGTAAATGATGTGATGTAGGCATGTGGTACTTGTTAGAGATTAACATGAAAAAGTTCCTAGAGACCAATTGATAATAAGGTTGAACTCCCACTGCAATCCGCCTATAACATTATTGGATTAGCAATCAAAGCAGCTTGATTCCATTTCTTGTTGATTGAACAGTCCATAGAAAGTTGCATATGTTTGCCCAGATCCAGCTACCTGTTTCTTAAAATAAAGCACAATTTCTCATTGAATCGGCTTGTCCTAATGGCTGTGTGACAGGAGACTTGTGAAAACTCCAATAGCACCCAGCGCACAGGGCACGGGCACTCAATACAGGAGGATTATTCTAACATCTGCAATGTAACTCAAAGGTTTGCAAACCAAGGGAAGAATGAGGAGGTTAAGATCAAGTAGGTAGTAATGGCAAGCTTTCAACTTCCCTTTGATTCCTCAGAATATGGTAATGGTTTGTTGTAATGAAGCTACATTAAGGTGAAATTCACAATCTAGTTACTTTTTTTTTTTTCCTTATCTGACCCAGTGGGTATTAAATTTTGGCTGTAATTAAATGTCTTGGCTTTTGAGAAGACTGACTGTCGAACAGATCAAAAGGGAAAGCACACAATGACTCGAAGCAGAGTAAGAAAGGAAGGTCATCAAGCCCATGTCGGCTCAGGTTATACGTAATTAGTAACGATGGTTGAGTTTCTAAGAGCCTTCTTCAAAGCAAACATGAAATAGATACTTGGCAGTAAAATGCCAGGAAAGAGCGTGTGGTCCTGTCAATTAAAATGTGAAGATTATTTAAACTCAGGGAAAACAAACAGCGCTGGTTCAGCTGAGCTCCTGTTAAGAGCTGGCCTGCAGGCACACACCGTCTTGTGGGGGGCTGCCATCCCAGGCGAGTAGCAGGTGCCGTGGTGAGGGGAGCTTCCAGAGGCTCACAGACATCTGCGCTCAAGTGCTCACACGCATTCTGCAGTCCTTCCTTCGCGACACCTGTCTCAGTCACGCCTGTCAGCTTCTCTCCGGGTTTGCTTCTCATCTGCCTGTCAACAGTTTTTCCAGTTCACCAGCGACACTTTGGCCTACTTCAGTCTCTCTCACAGGCATGGCACTTTCAGTGTGTATCAGATGTCTGAGGATGGTTATGCAGGAGCATGACTCTTTCCCAGCAATACCCCGAGGACAGGGATTCTGCCTTGTAGTTAATGACGTTGTATTGAACTAGGTAGAGAGCTATATTACATACCCATCTCTCCTTTATTTCTATCACTGCCAACACTTGAAAGTAAGTCACCATATGATAATGAGGTTTTTGTGGGAATATGGAAATGAGACTAGTTTGCATCATATTACAATTACTTATATTTTCAATAGGTGAATATTTCCTATGGACTTAATCTTTTTTCTTTTATCCCTGCTTCTGCCGTTGCCATCCCTTTCATTTGGTAGATGACATGGTTATCTACCTACTTGTACCAAGCCCTGTACTGGACAACTTACATGTGTCTTTCTTATTTTCTCCATGTGTTTAAATTTACAAAAATTCTAATAATCTTTGAGCCTTAATTATTTCATTTGAAAATATAAGGATTTAGTAGATGTCAATGTTTTTTGGGTTTCCAATCTATAAAACAGAACCATCCAGCTTATAGCTTTTAATTGTTATTTAGAAATTCCAGGGACTTCAGATTGTAAAGGAAAAAAAAAATAAGCTAACTATAAAAATCCAAGGGACATAAGATTGTGAAAAAAAAATCCTTATGTAAACTAAGTACAAAGAGTTTTAATGCTTTGTGCTTAGATAAATAGTAATGTTTTGAAGACCAAGTATTTTATATTAAGAGACAAGATAAAAGTATTTATGTTTCTACTATGAAAAAAAGCCTTGTAGATATAGTGTGTTCGAATTTTCTGTTTTGAAATTCTGTCAAAACAGGTCAAAATGAACTTCAAATACAAATATGCAAAGCAGTTTTATCCTAATTTCTCAAAATGCATATTAATTTTTAGGCTTTGAAATGTGTACGTGTTTGTGTGAATGTGTGTTGTGTGTGTTTGTGTGTGTGTGTGATTGTGCATACACATATGTGTGTATATGTTTGTGAGTATAGTATGTGTAGTGTGTGGGTATGTGTTTGTATGTGTTCTGTGTGTCCTTTAGTATGTGTGTGTGTTATGTTGTGTGTGTTGTGTGTGCATGGTATGTGTGTGATGTGGTGTGTGTGTGTGTGTATGTGTTTGTGTGTATATATGTGTGCATTTGTGTATGTGTGTGCTTGCTTGCAGTATTCAGAAAAGGGCATAAGTTTACCTGGAGTTAGAGATCCAGGCAGTTGTAAGCCCCTTGCTGTGGATACTGGGAAACACACTCTAGCCCTGTGAAAAACCATCAGCTGCTTTAAATTGCTGAGAGGTCTCTCCAGTCTCCATGTTGATTTTTCAATTTGTTCTTTGTTTTGTTTTATTCTTCTTCTTTAGATGCCTGTTTGTTTCTAATGAGAGATAAGGTTTGCTTTTGATTGGGAGGGGGAATGGAGAGGATCTGCAGGAGATGGGAAAAGAGGAAACTAATCAGAATCTATTGTATGGAGTAAATCTATTTTCAATTAAAGAAAAAAGAGTCATTAAGTTGGGAGAAGGATATAAGAGTGGGTGGGCTGGGAGGATTTTGAATTGGGTTGAGAAAATTGGATATGCTATAACTTATGAATTACATTCAAGTATGAAATAACTAAAGAATACATTTTAAAAGGAAAAAAAATATTTTCTTATGAGTTGTTTGAATCTGTAAGGCTCGGCCTTGAAATGATACAGTCAGAAACTCAGATGAGAGCCATTGTGGCTGAGATTATGAGGAACTCAAGGGACAGCAGCACAGAGAGACAATGAGATGTATCCAATGAAGGCAGGTCCCAGCAAAGGGACTGCCTGCTGGGGAGTGACGGAGCCTGCACCCTGGGCATGAGAGCTTTCCTGGCCTCAGCAGCACTAAAACGTCAGACTCTTCTGATGGGCGTTTTGTCTGTTTGTTTTTGGAAAGCTGTAAACCTAAAGAAACAGAAACAGAGAATCCATGCAACTTTTCTTTTTAAGTTAGAGTATATTAACTTGTGTCCACTAAATTCTTTTATCCATACTTATATGCCATCCGTTTTACTTTAATCTATGGCATCCAGAAAAGGTTTATTTCTGACACATGTATATTTTGTTACTAATCATTTAATCTGAAAAGTTTCTTTCTTTCTTTCTTTCTTTCTTTCTTTCTTTCTTTCTTTCTTTCTTTCTTTCTTTCTTTCTTTCTTTCTTTCTCCTTTTGAGACAGAGTTTCTCTGTGTAGCCTTACCTGTCTTGGACTCTCTTTTTAGGCCAGGCTGGCCTTGAAAGCACAGCGATTTCTGCCTGCTTCTGCCTCCCTGAGTGCTGGGCTGCTTTTTATTTTCCTTTTACAAGTCACCACTGGTGACTTATGGAACATGGCTAACTGAAAAAATGCTGTGGCCACCAGATACAACCTTGTGGATAAGTGAGATAAACTGGTCTTGTTCAGAAGCAAAGATTCCTAATTCCATGATTAAGAAGAATCTGAACTGAAAGTCTTGGGTTTGCTTCCTGTCTCTGTTTCTATGACTTCTGTGCCTGAGGCATGTTACCCCTCCTCTCCTAGCCTTAGGTCTTCCAGCAAAACTGGAACGACACTGTTTGTTTGGAGACAAGGTCTGGTGTAGCCAAGGCCAATCTCAAATTTGCTAGTTAGCTGAGAATGGCCTTGAATGCTCTATCCTTCTACCTTTATGACATTGCAGGTCCGTGCCTGGTTTTATATGATACAGGGAATGGTAAAGGGGCATTGTATGCGCTAGGCAAACATTCCACCAGGCCTGAAAAGATAATTCTTAAGTATCCAGTTACACAGTGTACAGCAAGAAACTGGTTTATAGCACATGCTTGTATGCTATATGAGCATATATATATATATATATATATATATATGTTATATATATACATTATATATATAATGTGATTCATACCAATACATGTTAGTTGTGCCTTCTAACTAGGCTTTCCTAAAACTTTCTTATGTTTTAAAATGATTATTTGACAAACTTCTTTAATTTTATGTTTCTCTGGCACTGATAATAATCCAAGAATGGCAACTTTTAACCTCTTTTAATTTTTGTCCAGTAAAATAAAAAAACATCAAATATTTAAAAACTGACCATCTTTTTTCCTACACTTGAGTGGATAATCGAGCACTAGAGAGAAAAATTTCACAAGTGCTGAGGGTGTTCACCCGGACTCATGGCCCATCCACTTTAGTTACTGGCATTGTCAGAGTTTAAAATAACGGTCTCAGGGATTAGATTTTCTCTGAACCCCTTCACCCTGTTTTTATTTTGCATTTTTCTGGAATGCAGGGCCAATGGTTTTCAAATCAAATCATCAAACGGAGAGCCAGAGTAATTTTACTTTAGGTTTTTAAGTTCATGGGTTGTCTATAAAAACCCCACAATTAAGGTATTCAATAAAGTTGTTGAAAACAAAAGCCCGATGATGAGAGTTGAATGTTTCAGAACATGAATAAACGTATTGGTAGTACAACTCCTCAGAGAGACAGCTTGATCCTACATACAAAGATGCCACGTGGCAGGAAGAGGGAAGGGCAAATCAGCACCACGAGCCATAACCGAGGACGACACAGCTGCCCGAAGAGTACTGACCAGCCTTCCAGTAGTCTACACGGACTATTACATGACTCCTTTCCATTACACATTTCATTATTTATCCCCAAATCATATGGAGGATTTTAAAATTTGCATTAAAAAGACTGAATTTGGAAAAGGAGTGGCATGACTATTCAGGGGGAGCACTCCACAGGAGGAATGCATACACATTGCTGTAAATCTGGTCAAACACATGTGACTGGGAGGCCACAGGCCCTGAGGGGAGTGGATTACTAATGTTTGCTAGGTAAACACGTAATAAAACTGCCTTCTATGCATTTATGTTGATACCCATAGATAGCCTCTGTCAAAGAAACCTCCCTTCTTATTGGGCAATGGGTAAGCAGAGATTCATAACTTATCAAAATCCTGAAACTAAGCGACCGTTGTGCCATCAGCCTCAAATAGGACCTCCAGATCAATGATTCTTCAGCCCTTTAATACATTTCCTCATGTTGTGGTGAGCCCCAACCATAAAATTATTCCATGGCTACTTTATAACTGTAACTTTGCTACTGTTATGAGTCATAATGTAAATATCTGTGATTTTCCATGGTCTTGGGTGACCTCTATTTTTGACCCCTCTCAAGGGGGTCACGACCCATAGTTTGACAACCACTGCTCTAGATCATCTCCTTCAAGCCTAGGAGACAGGGAGGAAGAGTAGGTGGAAAGGCCTTTATAACTACAGCTGATCTGAAGAGACTGATTGGGAGATAAATACGGACATGCGATTAGGACAAAGGTGATATGGCAGGACAGCTGTAAGCTGTCTCACGCTCTCTCCACTGACCTAGAAGTAATTACTGATTCGCTACACATTTGTGTATTTTACCTCTATGAAATTATTCAGTAGAACAAAAAAAATCCAGCATAAAATATATCATTTCATCAAAATTAGCATGTTTTATTATTATATACCATGTGCATACCCAGTGGTTCTTGAGGTAGCAGCAGGGAATCTGTAAATCTGTAAATTACTCTTGTGGATTAGACACAGCCAGTGGGTAAAGCATAAAGTTGGCAATGTCTCCAGGGGTCAGTAGACCAAAGGGCAGGAAGGAGCATCATGCCTTGAAAACGAGTGGTTTGAAAAATTAGTATCTTCATTCTAGGTATGATTACTGTTCATGTTGGCACTGATACTTACAACTGGTCAGCCACAGTTTCCCATATTTAGTATAATGAGGAAAGTATGCTCAAAGTTTGCTCAAAGTATGTAGTTTACAATGACTAATTATGAATCTTTCAGTACAGCATCTGAAAATATTAAAGTGATGCTTTTATGAGTTTGCATTTTGCAGAAAATCTAGAAAAAGAATTTTCTGGCTAGCTTTCATGCACAGGCATAAGAGGTAATCTGGTGAAATGAAAACCATTGCTGCTCCATTCAAAAGTTAGAAACACAGACCTGAAAATTCTAGAAGAAAGAGTACATTATTTACTTTTGGATATAGCCTCAGTTAAAGACTTTCGGAATGTGACTTTAGCTGAACAATAGTCAACAAGTGGTTTTTGTAAAACAAAACAAAACAAAACAAAAAAAAGATTCTTTGCTGCAAAAGAAATCATCAATCATGTGAAGAGGCAACCTACAGCATGGGGAAAATAAAAACGTGTTGGCAGCTGACAACTACAGAGAAATGTTGTCTAGAAAGTGCGAGGAATTTAAAAGAAGAAAAAGAAAACTAAACACCAAAAACCCAGCTCAATTAAACAGTAGATTATGGAACTGAACAGAGAGTTCTCAGGAAAAAGACAAGAGGTAAATATATTTTTTAAAGAATTTCTCATCTTTAGACAGCAGGGAAATGCAAAGTAAAACTACCTTGAGATCTCAAATTAATCCAGTTGGAATGGCCAAGGCAAAGAAAACAAAAGTCAGGAAATGCTGGTGAGGGTGGGGGGGATGGGAAGCTTCATGCACTGTCAGTGGGAGTGCAAACTGGTGCAGTCACCATGAAAATCTAGAGACAAAGTCACCTTATGACCTAGCTGTTATGCTCTTGGGCATATACTCAATGAACTCTCTTTTCTTCTACAGAGGCATCTGCTCATCCATCTCATAGATGCTCTTTTTCAACAGCTAAGATATGACAACCTAGATGTTCATCCATTTATGAATGGATAGTGAAACTGTGATACCTAAACACAATGAATTTTATTCAGCTATAAATAAAAATGAGATCATGAAATTCTCATTGAAAATCATTACCATATGCTGAATTGTGGGAGGAATATTTTTTTTTCTAATTTCAGAGTTTTAAAGAATCTACTTGTAGACCAACATAATAAGCTAAATAGAAGTCATGAAGAACACTGTCCACGATATTTTAGAAAGAAAATGTAGGTTAGTGGACTGAGCTAAAGCACAGTATACTGAGTGAGGTAGCCCTGGCTCAGAAAGACAAATTATTCTCACTCATATGTGGATCTCAGCGTTGAATCTTTAGATTTGTATGTTTAATTTGCTGTACCTGTAGAATCCAGGAAAGTAGAAAGGAGACATTGGTGGAAAAGGGAAGGGAGATCATAAAGGATGGGAGAAAGCAGAACTCAGACCATGTGAAGGGAAAGGCAGGAGTGATGAGTTGTTTTAAGTAATGGAGAGAGATGGGAGGTTGGGCAAAGGAAGAGTTGGGGAAGGGATAGCTAAGAGTAAGAGCATTTGAAAAAGCCATACAAAAACTTACTTTTTAAAGCCACATGCATATCTAATATAAAAAGAGTTTACTTGGATAATGCTTCTCCCCTGAACCCATAGGTTTCCAAATGAAGGCAATACCAGATGTGGGGTGTTACTTTCAAGTTATGGTCAGAGATATCTGAAAACAAAACAAAACAAACAAACAAACAAACAAAAAAAAAACAGGACAGTGCTCTTGCTCTTGATGGAAAGGCCCTGTTGCTGAAAACAGTACACACATGGACCACAGGTCATGGAGAAATCATGTTGGTACTGACCAGGTAGTAAGTATCCTTCCTGATGGCTAGCTTTCGTAGATCCAAAAGGTGCTATGCAGGGTTTTGGAAGAAAAAGTTATTCGTAGTCTTATTTAGGTTTGAACCCTGTAAACTACAAAAATAACCTACACGACAATACATGCCCATGGGTACAGTTTTATGTGTAAACAAGAACTTTATGATTGGATTGAAAACCCATTCTGCAGGAGTAACTCATGTCTCCTGCTGTAAATCTGTCTAAGGGCCCATGTTTGGTGGGGTCATAGACTCCAGGGACAGATGTGTTACTTTTATTCTGTTGAATAGAGGTAATCCACCTCTGAATCCATGTCTTTATACCTATAGATTAATGTAGCTCTCAGACCTTATTGGAGAGCTGCTTTGTGTAGTCGTTGATACAGAAACTTACAAGATGGAGAATGAGTGTTAGAGGCATGTTCATTCATAAATGAGACATTTGTACCATCCTTCTTCCCAAGGATCAGAGATCATTGTGGAAGAGGGAGCAGAACAGCCAGAGGCAAGAGAATGGATACAAAACAGTCTTCTAGACAAGAGGGGACCATCACACTCATGAGCTCCTTGTGGCTGTGGCAGCCTGCACAAAATCAGCACAAGATCAGCTGTCAACATTCCAGCATGGAGTGGGGAAGTGGTCATGATCCCCAAAACTACGGACAGTTGATGGCTTCTGGAAGAAAGAGAGCCAGGGTTATTTTCTTTTAAAAATATTTTGTGATTACAATATATTTAGTTCATTTCCCTCTTTCCTCTCCTCTTTCCAAACTCTCCATGCACTACCTTCTCCTCTCTGAAATTCATGCCCCTTTTTCTTTAATGATTGTTACATACAAGTCAGCTCCTACTCTTGTCAAGCCAGGTTTCCTTAAAAAACGCACACATTGTGGACTCAGTTGGCAGGCTCTCTGATCACCTCTTCCTGGGGCCGGGGGCAGGGTGGTGGTGGTGGTGAAGCATCCTTGCCAGTCTGCCTAGGAAGACAATGCAGCCAGTCCTGGTGAGGCCTGATAAGCTAGGGTCAGATGGAAGGGGAGGAGAACCTCCCCTATCAGTGGACTAGGAGAGGGGCATAGGAGGAGAAGAGGGAGGGAGGGTGGGATTGAGAGGAGATGAGGGAGGGGAGCCACAGCTAAGATACAAATTGAATAAATTGTAATAATTGATAATAATTTTAAAAAAGGAAAAGAAAAGAAAATATGAAGGAGGCAAAAAAATTGCACAGTTATGAAAAAGGATATAAAGCTCACTGTTTTTCTCATGGTAATTCTGTCATGGCTTGTTTTGGTGGTGGATAAGTGCATAGAATATATTCAATATTGAAAATGTAAAAACGATGAAGCTACATTGCTTCTTTTCTGGATGCCATTTCTAAGTCTGTTAAGTTGTACAGACTTTATGTCTGGCTAATTTTGGTTTGTGGTGTTTTTTTATTTATTTGCAAGGGTTTTTAAAAATATTAATGTTTATTTTTAAAAAGGAAAAAAAATGGAATGTGGCTCCTGGTAGGTGCATCATGCTTGAGTAGATAGCAGCATATCTTGGAGTATATGAGCAGCATAAATTGTACTTGACAGAGTATTATTTTTACAGAGAACATGAAGCTGTGGAGGTAAGGGTGGATCTTGGAGGACTTCAGGGAAGAAGTAGGGTATGAACATGATCAAAATTCTCAAGGAAATTATAAAAAAAATATTATATTTAAAAGTTAGAGCTACACATTTCATTACTAGTATTTCTAGTTGCTTGTGAATACATTGTATATGTTTGTGTGTGTGTGTGCATGTCTGTCTGTCTGAATGGATGGGTGGATGGCTTTCTGTCTGTATGTGCATGCTCCAGCCCCTCTGTACATGTAGAGGCCTGAGGCTGGTTTAGGGTACCTTCGACTATCTCTTTCCACCTTATGTCTTGAGACAAGTCTATTTGCTGAGCCCAGAGCTAGCCATTTTGGCCAAGCTGGCTGGGAAGTGAACTCCTGGAATCTGTTTATCTTTGCATCTCAGTTCTGGGGTCAGAGACACGTTTCACCACACCTTACTTTTATGTGGGTACTGGGATTGTGCAAGGTCCTTATGCTTGATCAGAAAATGCTTCCCCTCACCGAACCACTTCTACTGCCATTATGAACATAATTTTAGTGAAATTCTGTGAACTAAGAAGAGTAATGAGAAGGGCTCAGGATAAATGCCACTTCTGGGCAGGGTGATGTGTACATGTGAGCTGAGAAAAGACAACACAGTTTTGTTTACAGAGTTCCAAGTCATAATGAATTAACTCAGGACTTGGCTTCTACTAAATTTGATGGATGGTTTTCTCGTCTATACATTCATATAACAAATGGAAGAAGAAGTAGAAATACAGTGGTTTTATGAAGTTCAGATTGGACACAGGTTTGAGCCAGGGTGATGATATTTATCAGTGATTATGTTGGCTAGTTTTCTGTCAACTTGACACACGCTAGAGTTATCTGAAAGGAGAGAACTTCAATTGAGAAAATGTTCCCATAAAATCTGACTGTAGAGTATTTCTTAATTAATAATTGATGGGAAAGGGCTCAGCCTATTGTATGTGGTGCCATCTGTAGGCTGGTGGTCCTGGGTTCTATAAGAAAGCACACTGAGCAAGCCATGGGGAGCAAGCCAGTAAGTAGCACACCTCTATGGCCTCTGCATCAGCTCCTGCCTTCAGGCTGAGCTCCTGTCCTGACTTCCTTCAATGATGGACTATGATGTGGAAGTGTAAGGCAAGTAAACCATTTCCTGCCTGATTTGCTTTTGGTCATGGTTTCATCACATCAATAGAAACTGTAACTGTGACAGTGGGGAACAAACTCCTCAGCATTTCAATCCTGAAGTCTCAGTTTACTTAGAATTCTCTTAAAAATGTCTTGAAATAGCTCAGGATGATTTGATACTCAGGGTCAAGCACTTAACTGGAGTGTATGGGAATGGGACCCATTTCTACCATGAAAGCATCTTTGAAGTATTTCAGTTTGAATTAAGCTTTCTATTGGGGTCCATTAGCAATGCTAAAAAAGCTCCAAGCACTTTTTCCTTGTCATATTATTGGTAGGAAGGAAAAAGCTTTCACGCCATGTGTACTTTCCAGTCTGTGCCTGAGCTTCCTATGTTCTACTTCCTTCCTTTCAAAGTTCCTATAAAATATACATATGGGATAAAAATAATTAGTCATAATTCTCTTTCCAGTTGCTATAGCAATGGCAGTTCTTTAGTACATCCTCTGTTCCTTCATGGCCTTCTGAATTAATGTAGCACACAGAAGCTCAGTTTTTGAAACAAAGGCCTTTGAAAATGTGTCGAGTGTTATTACAGGATGTTACGGTGTCCAGATGAGAATATCTAAACACGTACTAAGGGTCAGGGCCTGTGCCCATGGTTGGAAGTGAAGGTTGCTCCTCCTCTGGTCCCTTCTTTCCTGTGTGTTTTAGTTGGTACTTCTACTGCCCTGAAGAGACACACCAGAACCAGGGCCACTCTTACAAAGAAAGCACTTATTTGGGACCAGTGACAGTTTCAGAGGTTTAGTCCATTGTCATCATGGCTGGAAGCATGGCAGCATGGAGGCAGACATGGTGCAAGAAGAGAAGACAAGAGTTCTACCTCTAGATGTGCAGGTAGCAGGAAGGAAGACCGTGAGCTACACTGGGTGTAGCTTGAGTATATGAGACCTCAAAGCCCACCCTGTAGGGACAGGCCTCCTCCAACAGGGCCACGCCTACTCTAGCAAAGCTCACCCCCTCATAGTGCCACTCTCTATGGGTCTGTGGGGGCCACTCTTATTTAAACCACCACAACGTGCTTATGCTATTTTGAGAGTAATCAGCGGGAAAGCACATATTTGGAATAATATTCAAACATTTTTTTTCACAATCTCACACCAAAAAATGTATTCCTCACATATTATATACTAGTGTTTTTTTTTTTCTCCCTGAGCATATCCAAAGGGAAAAGTAACGTATTTTAAGATTGTTTGTTTGCTTGTTTTTTGTTTGGTTGATTGGTTTGTGTGTGCGCCTACATATGATGATTGAGTGCAATGACTGTTCGATATATCGTAAGCACAATTGTTTTAAATGGAAGGTTCACAGGATTTTATGAATATTTTCTGCCATTATCTGTGAAACGGAGATTCGCAGCTTTGACCCCATTTTGTACGCATGCCATTCTTCATAACGCTCTGCCAAGAGATGAGTACAAAAACGCTAAGATGCATTTTTGATCCTTCATTGATTTTTCAAGCCTCTGACTCCTAAATCCGCAAAGCTGAGGCAAGCTTTCCGCCATCCCATGTTTGCTCCAGGGCTGATTCATTTCAGGTCCGACGGGCAACAGAGTTAAGCACTGAGCAAGTGGGAGGCAATTCTTATGCTTAAATAGAAGGCTGTTATTTCCCAATGCACTCTTCTCACCCCTGGCCTTGCTGTGTAAAAGCTGCTATGCTTGCAGATGGCCAAGAGCCTGGAGCCAAATGATACTCAAATGCAATGAGGAAAACGGATGAGCCCTCCCGTGTAAGGCCAACTCTTCTTCACTCCAAGGCGGGCAGGATTGAAATTGCATGTAGGCAGGCTCATAGTTCAAAGTTGGTGAATGAGGGGAATTTGTAATCCACAGTGGTTTTACTTCATTCTGGTGAAGGAATACTGGGCTGTGACCATGTAAGCTGTGATGATAAACTCACACCTGTGTGTTGCCTATAAAAATTATCTACTTGAGAACAGCCATCTTTATCATGTAAACATGTAAAATTTGGTTAGAAGATAAGTAGATTGAATAAAAATTGTTCTTCTATTAAAGTGTTCTCTTTCAGTGAGGTAATATACCTTGAGGGAGATAGTGATGAGGGAGAGGCTCTATTTCTCACATTCTTTGCAGCTCTCACCGGACATTTCTGAAGAAGTATGTCAGACATAGAAGGGCTCTGTGGTGTTTAAAGAGATCTGTTAGTATTGATATCAGACAGTCTCAGGTTGAGCCATAGTTTTTTTTTCCCGTTTGCTGTTTTCAGCCCAGCTGTGGTCACTAGTGTGTTGGATCATGGACTAAAATGAAACAGCTGACAGCATACTTTCTGTTCAGCACATAGTATTTCTGGGAAGACTAACACAAAACATTGTACAGTTTTGTATTACTACTGCTGTCTCCACTACCAACTAAACAATAACGAAACGAAAACAGAGAGCTGGAATATTCCACAGTGTAAAGTTTTAAATCGATTTAGTGTTTGTTGCGAGGCCAGCATGTTTTTGTATAAACAGACAAAACGTTTATCAGATAGTCTTTTTATATACATGTGAGCTAGGTCCTACATATATGTTTACACTACATCTTGCTTAGTTATAGTGACATGATTAAAACGAGAGAGATCAGAAAAGTTCTGGAGAATTCTGAAAGAGTTCGTGGTCTACTGAGTGTGTGGTCTATGGTTGCTCTAGCTTGAATTAGAAGAAATAATTCTTGCCATGTATTCTGCAGTGTTACAGGGAAGCTGAGAAACACGGTTCCTGGAATCCCTGGGATGGTAAAAGCCATTTTCCTTCATTGTCCCATTCCTCCCCGCCCCACTCTGACCTCAGCTGAGTCTTGCCACTAGCCTCAACTTCATGCTCTCTGGGTGTGTGCCTCACAGTCCGCCATACATGGCTTCCTCCCCCAGGTCCTCCACAATGGTTTAGGTAGGTGTTTATTAGGTCTAGCTAACTACAGTGAAAAAGGCTGCTTTTTCACGCTTTCTATTACAAAACTGTCCAGCACTGCTCTCCACTTCCAGCTGTTGACAACTTTATTATTTACTAAGAAAAGCAGAGGCAAGTAAACAAATGTGGCTGTTGCTTTCCAAGCATCAAAGCAACTGGCACACCAGCTAACAGGAGCATGTGGTTTGGCCTTCTTCTGTTGCATTTGCTTTTGCTTCTCACTGACAGAAGCTTTATGTTCCAGCTGTGCCCCTGTACCTGGCTGTCAAAGAACTCTCGCCGCCACCTTCGGCTTTGGCTGAGTCATCAATCTTCCGCTCCGTGTCAGGACGTTCCCATCAACAAATATGCACGGCTAGCACTTACCTCAGCAAAATGAAAATGACTCCTCTTAAGAGTCCACAATTTACCCTGACTGAGAGCCTCCTAGATGTGTCTGTGTGGGCGAGCCCTACTTTCTCACTTTTCTAGTTATGCGTGTGTGTGATGAGTGTGTACATAAAATATGTATACTTTTGTAAATGTATGTGGGTATGTTTGTAAGTATGTATGTCTACTATCTGTGAATGTCTAATGAAAATTACAAAATGCGTCAGTATTTTATGTCCTCTAAGCCAGATTGAATGTGAATACAAGGCGTCACTTCTAGAGAAAGACTGATATCACATTGCCTTGGGCATCCCATTATACAGCAAATTTGTTGTTTAGAGTTTCTTTTGGCTCTGTTGTGTTTGGTTGCTCTCTTTATTATATTAGTTTGATTCTGTAATGTTCCTGAAAGGCTCCTCAGGTGATGGTGCCTTGGAAAGGTACTGAAAATGTTAGGGGGTGGGAGCAAGTTGGAAATGGTCCACAGGAGGGACATGGCCTGAAGATGACATTGTATTGTTGTCCCTTCCTTTCTGTCTCTGATCTCTGGCTACCACCTGAGTGCCCTTGATAGTCCATTTTATCACTAACATTCTGCCCCTCCACAGTCCCAGAATCAACAGAGCCAAGGTCCCATCATCCTCCATGAATTCTTTCCCTTTGTGCTGTTTTTCTCATGTCCCAGTGATAGGAAAAGATGACTAACACACTCTCCCATCGGTCAGCGCCAGGCCCTTCCTCAGCAAACAACAAACCCTTTTCTTGTTTCACATCCTCATCCACTGACTGTATAAGGGGGCAGCACTGGGACTGTGTGTCAACTTTCACTCACAGCCTGTTCTTGCTCTTTCAGTCTTCCCCGTCCCGGTAGAAGTACTGTTCCTGCTGCTCAACTCCAAAACTTAACTTCTGCCTTCCCCCATCTTCACTGTACACACTACAATAGGAAGTTCTGCTGGGAGTAGCTCCAGAAGGCAGGAAGTTAGATGCCTTTTATGCCAGCATTCTGCCTTTTTGTTGTTGCTTTAGCTTCTCTTACTCCTCTCTGGACAAAGCTTGGGAATTTTTCATTCTTACTGTTCTTTGATTTCCTAAAATTCACGTTCAAGAATGCTAAGAGTGATTTAAAAAAAAAAAGAAAGAAAATCTGATTGTACCTCTTCTAAACAAATTGAACATAAAATCTAAAAGAAAATTAGGAAACTCAGAAAGAACAGTTGAAGATTCAGGAGTAAAGTAACACAATTTAGAAGTTTTCTTTGAAACTACTATATTCTAGACCCTCAAAAGGATGGAAAAGAATAGTAAAATTTAAATGAAGGAATATGGAAAAATGCTAACTGTTGACATTGGATTCTACAAAGGATCATGACAGTAGCCTGTCAAAGTATGCATGTGATGGAGGCAGCTAGAAAGGTTCCAGACTTTTGTTCTGGCTATATACAATTGCATATTCATCTGCCTTTCTGATTTTTTTCAGCACCATCTTTGTTGGCTATGAGTCACTTACGCCTTCTTCCTCCTAATGCTTCAAGACATTGTACCTTTTGGTGCACGCTTCATGTGGTTTCAGGTCTTTCTGGTAAAGAGAGTTCTCCTCCGCTCCTCCCCACATACTATTGTGTGTGTGGGGGGGGGAATTAAACTAATTTATTTATGTATTTATTTATGAGTTTGAGTATTTTCCATTGGACTTCATTTTGTATTCTATTTGCATTTATTTGATTTCATGTGTGTTCTGCCTGCGTGTGTGTAAATGCACCATCGGTGTGGCTGGTCTTCACTGGAGGCCAGAAGAAGCCATCAGATCCAAATGAACACAGAAGGCTTTTAACAGGAATGGATTACCAAATGAATTGTTATTACTCTTCTTGTGTCATGACCACTGCTGCCTGAGTCCATTGCCATCAGCCACAGGGATTCTCCTGAAGACCAGCCTATTGAAATATCCTTCTGGAAGGAAGGATAGGGTTCATGGAGCTCAGGAGAATGCACAGATCCTCTGGAATTCTTTCCTCTCTGAGGTGGTTAGCCGGAATTGGGAAGTCTTTGGTCATATAGCTGCCTGTAAGCTTCCCGGAAAATGTCAAGTATTTCGGTTTTACGTGTCCTCAATGCTACAGGTAGGGGTCTACAGTGGCACACTTGCCTGTAAGCTGCCCAGGACATGTGGGGGTGGCACTTTTGAGTTATACATGCTTCTGTAAATAATGCTAATAAGTAGCTTATCTAGCTGGGCATGGATGGAATTTTTTTTTTCTTTAATCTGTCAGTCTCCAAAAAAAAAAAAAAAAAAGTTGAAAGACATGATTACTGTGGTGTGTATGTGTGTGTTTGCATGCATGTGTGGGCATCTACCTGTGCACATGTGTGTACAAATGAATGTGCATGTTTCCATGCATATTGTACATGTAACAACGTGTACACACACACACATATACAAGGATGATTCTTAGGAAGGCAAAGAACATCCAAAGGCTATCTTTGAATGTCTTTTATTATTATTATTATTATTGCTTTTCACCCTGTTTTTGTCTGTTTGTTTGTTTTAAAGCAAGTCTCTCTCGCTGAGCATGAAGTTCATAGTTTCGGCTAGGCTGGCTAGTTAGTGAGTTCCAGGGGTCCTCCTGTTCCCCATCCCATGCCCCCTCCCAGCTCTGGGGATGCAGATGTATATACCATATTGGCTCTTGCATGGGTGTTGAAGTTCTAATCTCAGGTCCTCTGCTATACTGGTATGCACTTTTAATTTGATTTCTTAAAGTTTTACAAATATCAAAAGGAACTGTGCACTCCAGTTTTTCTATTTTAAAAGCTATTTATAGTCATGACACTGTGTAACAATAGCACAGCAAAGCATTTCATTCTTCTCTAGCTGAGTATACACCAACAGAAAATTACATGGTGCTTCCTAAATATCTGCAACTTTTATGCATTAGTTAAATTAACTAGAGCCCTTTAATGTTATACCATTTTCTGGTGGAGTGAATCAAGGGAGGTGGCAGTGAATGAGAGGGTTCGAGGGCATAACATCCACAGAATTAGTTTGGGAAGAAACTCCATGACCTCAACTAGGTCTCAGAGGAGATCCAAAACTGGTGAAGCCCAAGTGTTCACCTCAGGAGTCTGGTTGCTACCACGGTCAGTCAGCATCTGGTGTGAGTGGTTCAGTACAAAACAAGAAGCTTACGCGACTCCCACTTTAAAGCATTGGGTCACACAGTCTTAAACACCCATGCTGGTTATTTTTCCTGTGGTGGTGACAAAGTCACCACGACCAAAAACAGCTCGTGAAAGAAGTTTGTCTGGGCTTGTGGTTCCAGAGGTACAAGAGTCACTAGAGTGGAGAACTTTGGTTGGAGAACTCTGACAGCAGAGGCAGGGAGCTGAGAACTCACATTCTCAAATGCCAGCAAGAAGTAGAGAGAGAAAATCAGAGAGGTGTATTATCTCAACGCCCACTCCAGAGACCCAAGCCTCCCCAGGCAGTACCTCCTGCTAGTGAGTGTTTCAAGGTCGACTGTAGGGGGCATTTCCCATTCAGGCCACCACACCACTAATACCTAATGTTAACTGTCTTTTTTCAGTTTATTAATTTTCTACAGGACACCTATTATTTGCCTGCATGGTGGTGTCTGGGATTTCAGCAATGTCAGCGTCCACAACAGTAAAAATATTCTGTGAAAATTATATTTTTATTATTCATAAGCTTAAGAAAGGATAATGTATGTAAGTGTACTCCAAACAGTAAGGTGGGACTGGACAAAAACAAGAAAATTAGAAAGTGTAGTAATTACGGTAATACACACACACACACACACACACACACACACCTTTGTCTGGGTACCGATGTCTTCAGACACATCCTATATATAACAAGGAAATTGCGTCATTTTGTCTGGCATTTCCACTGTTTCCAATAAATGAATCATTTTCGTTCTCCTTTCTTACAAGATACTTACACCAGAATTTAACTTCCTAATTGAAAATGCCACTTAGGAGCATTTATGAGTCAGTGAAACACTTCTCTGTTTCCCTTTGTCCTAATGTCTGACGGCAGTGTTTGCGTGGGATGTGCAGGGATGTTGAACTACGTGAGATGTCATGGCAGACCTCACAAGTGAAAAGCTAAGTGTGCTGGTTCGCTCGAGAGTACATTAAGGAACTGAAAAAAATTATAAACTATGATATGTCAGTAGGTTGGCAAATTTCTTCTGAAGTTCGAATTGTTGTGAGCTATCCACTGGAGAAGGCTAACCGGACACAGACTTCAGACGAAAAGTCATTATTACCTGGCTGGCAGGTACACTGAGTGAAAAATGAGGGCTCCTGAAGTCCAGCTGGGATGTGTGTAGCCATGTCTCAGGAGTTGGAGGGCCTTGCTTCAGATTGATCTTCCTGTTTTCCTCTTCCCACGTACTGAGCTCCGCTGGCCACTCTGCCTTGTTCTAGGAGACTCCACGTCACTGGCGCCTGCGTTAGCAGTAATTACTCTTTTCTTACTTTCGAGAACGATACCGGTGGAGACCAGGCTATGCTCTAGTGATGCCGTGTTGCGTGAAACAGTGGCCCTCAGGCTGTGGCCAGGTTGAGAGACTTGAAAGTTCAAACAGCTTTTGGCTGCATTTCTAGTGCAAATATGGGATCAGAATGATTGTACACTTACATGCGAACACTACTCCCTGTCCAGCACCACACAAGAAGCCCGGGTGAATAATATAAAAACCGCGCCACCTAGGACTGTATCGAGGCAGATCAGAGCCATCTATGAGTGCATGAGCAAATTAAAAGCATAACACAAAAACCAGATCCAAGGACTTACCAAACACACCAGAGTGAAGGACTGAGGAGAAGAGACAGGGCAAAGCTGTGGCCCTGCGGCTTGGGTCTGCAGTGGTAATGCCAACAGAGTCCCTTATCCAGCCCACACAGACACACATTCAAGCTGGGACTACTTGACAAACTGTATCCAAAGAAACTGACACAGCCTGGGAATTTACTGTTCCTTATAGATTCTGACATGAGGAAAGGCAAAAAACGTATCCGTCTTTGTTCCTGGAATGGCATACTAAACAGAACTGTGCGCTGGGAGACACTGACATACATATTGACAATTTATTCACTGACATCTTATTTTTCAGGAAATAATCAAGTTAAATAAATGAAATACAGAGTGTGCTAGATAAGTTCAGTGATCTCATTAAGCAGTCATTGATAATAAAAGATTGAGAATCCAAACCATGGAGCCATCAGGCCAGGAGGGAGAACACTCAGGCCAGGGAAAGAGTGGATCAAGAGCATACCTGACCTTTCTCAGGGTAAACAAGAAGGGGCCACTGTGGCTATACCAGAGTTTTCAGTGGGGACAAGCATAGAAATGGCCACAGGGATATAGAAAGACCATTTATTGTAAATGGAATCTTTCAAGGTTTGTGGCTTTTACTCTCAGATGGGAAATCACTGCAGGTTTTAAGCAGGTGTTTCAAAGGATAACGTTGGCTTATACATTAAGAACAGATCATGGGAAGAAGAAAATAGTCTGAAAATAAAGTAAGCACGTTAGACATAGGAAAGGGCTAAACTGTATGGTGTCTAGAAGGTTATGCAACTGTAAGGTTGTGTAGCAGGCACTCGTGTGAACATTTGATCTTCAAAGCCTAAGACCAAAATCAGCGTGCTCTGGGACCAGCCTAACTGTCCTTTGACTCTCAGGTAAAGTGGGCTGTAAAACTTCCTGCTTCTTTCATTGTTTGGTGAGGCGTCTTGGCAAGAATATCAAGCAGGCCACACGCTATAGAAGTCTAGAGAGAAGCTATCTGGTTCTGAAAGGGGAAGCTGGGAACTGTGCACATAAAAGTGGTATTTCTACGCCCAGGGATAAAGGATCAACTTATTGAGAACAGCAGTTTAAAAACTGAAGGCAACTAATGGGCATTCCAACCGTGAACCCCGAGTACTACCACATCCTGACATTAGCCTTTTGGGTACATGTAAAGATGTGTAAAAATAAACCAATGGAAACAAGAAGGGAGGGAAGGTTGACTCTCTTCAGTGTCTCAGCTTCTTCTATCTGCTGTTTTCCTGCATATAGCAACAGGGAGATTAGCCAGACCGAGTCTGTAAGTCTCGGTTCGGTAGTATAATGGACATCAAAGAGGAAGCAGAGGCGGCCTATAGAGCATTGGTAGCTGTTTGGAACGGGGGTGTAGGCGTGGAGCTATGGCTGAGATGAATGTGTGTGAAGGAGAGTGCAGTCCTATTGGTTAGATGAGTGAGCACACAGAAGTGGATTTGAGGTTGCAGATAAGGTGGAGCTCTTCCGCTTACAAGGCTGTTTTAAATATGTGTCCACCACGAGGTGTGACACGGGGAATGAAGTTGAATTTGGGGGGCATAAGACTCCTGAAGAGAGGGCGTGCTGTAGATCAGCTGCTGCCACTGGAGAAAGCAGCAGAAACCGAGCGCTCATGATGCCGAGAGTCACGTGGTGTTTGCTTTCCTGAAGAAGAACGGAAAGAAAAGGCTTGGGTTTTAGAAATGAAAATGTCAATACCTCACGCTGAACTGTATTCAACTGAGATGTCAGAGAGCCAACAGAAACATGTGAGTTACAAAATGGCATGGACGCACTCCTCCCCAAGGGCTGCCCCGCGAAGGACAGACAACAGGACTCAGGGAATCCTGTGGGCTTTAGTGCTGCCCAGGCTTTTAAGTTCTGGTTCAAGCGCTTTGGAGGCTGGTTAACTTCTGGCTGAAGGATGGAGACGTGACTAGGGTTCCCAAGTGAAGCAGGTGAGTGACGTTCCGTGGGTGGATTTGAAAGCTAATTAGCCAACCACAAACAATGAGGGAGGGGTTAAATTCATCCCAAACACTCCAAATAAGTATCCCATGTCATTGATAATAGTTATAACAGCTTTCACCTTCTCGGCTCCAGTGTCAGAAGCCAGAATTGCTGTCTCTGAGGGTCCTTATTACAACCCTTTCTGGAGAAATTCTTTCACAAATGAGAGCCTAAAGGTGGTAAGCTCCTTCCTGATTTATACTATTTTAAAGGACAAATGCAAAACTTTGAAGGAAAAAAAAAAAAAAAAAAGAGCTCAATCAGAGAAGAAGACAACCATTGGCTAGAACTTGGGGCCTTTAAGACCATATCGAGAGCGTCCTCGGACACATTTTATTTTTCAAGCAGATACTAGAGAAAGAATTAAAGAAATCTTGTAAACCGTGTGTTACCAAGACTCTAAGCCCAAGCCTATATAGATCCCTGAGACAACAACATTCCTGGACTATTTTAAACTAATAGTACATTCCTACCTTTACAATTCACCAGTCTAAGTTTTCATTATTTTGCATAATGTCTATGATTAGCAACTGGTTCTGATTGTGTAAAGTTATGCTCTTGAGATAATTAGGAGTTACATTTCAGAGAAAGTAAGGGGCTCCTGTGTCTTCCCACTTCTGTCTTGTGCATAATCTATATTTGTTACCTTTTTTTTTTTACTAGGTTGAGCAAGCCGGCCCAGTTAGAATGCAGTTTATCATGTCTATGAAGTTAGAAAAGGTGTGTGACTGCCTTCGCTGGCAGAGAATCCACTTACCGCCTGTTATCTAGTTATCTAGTGTCCCGTGTTGATGTTTTGTGTGCCCTGCAGATGTTGTCACATCAGCTAAACGTGTGGTTAAAACTGAAGGCATGACCCACAACCCCCAGAAGTTTATAAGGCAAGAAGTTTGTATGTATACAAATTTCATTTAAAATGTCCTTGGGTTTATTCTCAAGAGTGTGCATTTGGAAAGAAGTCCCTCAAAATAACAGTCGGTTGTGGGGAAGGGTGGGGTTAAAGCTGGAGATGACAATGCTTTTAGTGGGCAAACATTTTCCTTCCCTCCGAGAGAAGCTTTTAGTACGTCTGATGTTCTGTTTGTGTCTTCAAAGCACATGCAAGAGCTTCAGCTCATATTAATATTTCAAGTTTTAATATTGAAAAGCAAGGCAAACATTTCAAGGCAGCAAATCCAGACTAAAATTAGATTTCCCAGTACAATATATTTTGAAAATCCTTACAGCTTTGTGGCTGATAATACATTAAAAAAGTCATACAAGCTCAAATTAATAATTCCTAGGAGAAATGCTACAGAATAAAAGAGGGTAGGGCCATGCACAGGGTAGACATTCACAAAGGAACACATTAAAATTGCTCCTAGGAAGATCTGTGTTCAGAAAAACTTGTGTGGTCTTTACGGCATGCACTAGATAGATGCTGAGAAATAAAGACTAAGGCAGGGAATCGTCTGAGAAAAGGTTTGCTGCATTTTGGATCTGGAATGCACATTGGAAACTCTGTGCTGACAGACTGATCTCTGGAGTGATGCTACTGAGAAGAAGTGGGACCTAGTGTGAGTCTTTTAGGTCATTGAAGTAGTCTGTGGAGACTCGACCCTACAACTGTTTTCTTTCCAGGTTGTGATATGAGCAGCTCTGGCTGAAAGCAGATGAGCCAATCAACCTTGGACTGGAACCTTCATAGCTGTGAACAAAACAAATCTTTCTGGGTCCTTCAGTTCACATATGAAGCAAAATATCCAACTTCATTCAAATTTCAAGTTCAAATTCCATACTTGTCAGCCTTTATGAAATGAAAAAGAAAGCTTCATATGTGAACTGAAGGACCCAGAAAGATTTGTTCTGGGGAGGCAGGATAAGAACATGAAGGCCTGAGTATGAAAAGTTATCCACAGGTTCCGGCTTTGACTGCTTGTGTCCTAGATAGTGGTACCGTCTTAAGAAATGAATAACCTTTATAATGTCGGGCTAAGCTAGCAGAGTAGGTAACTAGGGGTAGGCCTTTGAAGGCTTTGTATTGGCTGGTTTTGTGTGTCAACTTGATACAACTTAGAGTCATCAGAGAGAAAGGAGCCTCAGTGAGGTCCAGCTGTAGGGTTTTTTCTCAATTAATGATCAATAGGGGATCTTCCAGGCCTGGTGGGTGGGACTATTCCTGAGCTGGTGGTCCTGAGCTCTATAAGAAAGCAGGCTGAGCAGACTATAAAAAGCAAGCCAGTAAGCAGCACCCTTCCGTGGCCTCTGCGTCAGTCCCTGCCTCCAGAAACATGCCTGCTTGAGTTCCTGACTTCCTCCAATGATGGAAGTGTAAGCCAAATAGACCCTTTCCTCCCCAGCTTGCTTTTTGGTCATGGTGTTTCATCACAGCAATAGAAATCCTGACTAAGATGGTTGTCCTCAGCCCTGGTTCCTACTGTGTTCAGCTTTCTGTTCTGTAGTCATGTGAGCAGCCCCTGTCTTAAGCTCCCACTGACATGAACTGAGCTGTTCTGCCTTGCCCTCCCTTCCATGATGCATGAAACCCCCCTGAAACTGTAAGACATGGTAAATCCTCCCTCCCTCCAGTTCTTTCTGTCGGGCATCATGGTTACAGAATTAGTCAAGGTTCTCTAGAGGAGTGGACACAATAGCATGGATGGATGTTATAGCAGGGATTTGTCAGACTGGCTCACATGCTCCATGATGGGTAGTTCAAAATGGTTGTTCTGGCATCAGAAGGCAGAGAGCCTGGCAGCTGCTTAGCTCCCGAGCTGGCGGCTCCAGCAGTGCTGGACTGGTGATGAAGACCTACAGGATTCCTGAAGCTCTGCAGTCCACACTGGAAGGCTAAAGAAGCCAGGTTCTGAAGACAATGGAAAGTCTTGGTGGCAGAAGAAGAAGAAGAGGAAGAAGAGGAGGAGGAGGAGGAGGAGGAGGAAGAAGAAGAAGAGGAAGAGGAAGAGGAAGAAGAATTTTCCCTTCCAATCTCCTTACATCTGGGCCATGCCCGGGAGTATCTTTGTCCTTTAGTTGACAATGCAGGGAATTCACCTACAGACCTACCCATAGGTGTGTCTCGTAGTTGATCTCAGAGCCAATAAACTTGGAAATCAAAAGAAACCATCAGAGACACAGCAATAAACAATCCATAACAAAAATAACCCATATTCATGTTTGTGATGAACCTTTCTTCCACCTGGCACCTCTCTCATCTTTCCTGTATTCTCACACCTTTCTCAACACACAAAGAAACATTGTTTCACATTAAGGATGCATGGGCTCAAGTGGATAAGCCAGAACGGTCTCTCAAGTTCTTAACCTCATCTGAAAGGTCCTTTGCTAAGCAAGGTAACACTCACAAGTCTGAAGGTCAGATATTAACAGTGGGACAATTGCCTTCCCCATCATACTGTGATCCCAAGCTTTCTTACTGTTCAGATAAAACTCCTTTTCTTTTGTTGGCATGCTCAATAGCCATCTTATTTAGAAACCCCTCTGTATTGGATAATGAGCTATGGGTGAAGCATTATGTTACTCTGCTTTTTAGAGGAAGCCAAGTGCATTTCTCAGATGTCATTCTACTGTTCCTAGATGGAACATCTTTCTTAGATCCTCCTGGTTGAAGTCCTTATCTCCCTTCCTTTAGAGTCAAGGAAAGATCATGATGGTTTCAGGAAGAAAGAAATCACCCACGGAATTCCTTAGATCTTTTTATCTGCTGAGATGTAATCCCATGCCTGCCTCAATCTTACCTTCTCTTGCTAAGCTAGCTGATCACAGGTGACCTCTGCTTTCTGCTGAGTTTTGGAAACTTGGAGTCTAGCAGTATAGAGGGCCTCCCAAAGGGCTCACCATGGCCATTCCCTCGAGCCCAGCCAGTGTAATCTTTTTCTAGGTACTTTAGAGTGTGGGTCACAGGCAGAATAGCACTTTTCTGTTCCTTCCGATTAGTGTGTTAGCCTGAGTGCATTTGCCTCAGTTCTTTACCACTACCAAATGCAAACACAGTTTCTTACTGTCTCACAGAGTTCCTAGAAAAGATCCATTTTTTTTTTCTGGAGGCAAAATACTGCTACTAAAAAAAAAAAAAAAAAAAAAAAAAAAGCCTTCCTCTTTGCCTTTCAGGATGGGGATTGAGCATTTTAGTCAGGGTCCTCTCTCTTGATTAGTTTCCTTAGATGTACAGATTTTAGTAGGTTTATCCTATATTACATGTCCATATGAGTGAGTATATACCCTGTGTGTCTTTCTGCTTCTGGGACAGATGATCCTTTCTAGGTCCCACCATTTACCTGCAAATTTCATGATTTCCTTATTTTTCATTGCTGAGTAATATTCCATTGTGTAGATGGAATATTTCGGCATCCATTCTTCAGTTGAGGGGCATCTAGGATGTCTCCAGCAGGAAACAAGCTAGGAACCTGCCACAGAGGACCTCTGAAAGGCTCTGCCCTGCAGACTATCAAAGCAGACGCTGAGACTTATGGCCAAATGTTGGGCAGTGTGCATAGAATCTTATGTAAGAAGTGGGAAATAGTAAGATCTGGAGAGGACAGGAACTCCACAAGGAGAGCAACAGATCCAAAAAGTCTGGGCACAGGGGTCTTTTCTAAGACTGATACTCCAACCAAGTACCATGCATGGAGATAACCTAAAACCCCTGCACAGATGTAGCCCATGGCAGTTTAGTGTCCAAGTGGGTTCCATAGTAATGGGAAGAGGGACTGCCTCTGACATAATCTGATTGGTCTGCTCTTTGATCATCTCCCCCTGAGGGGGAACAGCCTTACCAGGCCACAGAAGATGTCAATGCAGCCACTCCTGATGAGATCTGATAAACTAAGATCAGAAGGAAGGAGAGGAGGACCTTCCCTATCAGTGGACTTGGGGAGGGGCATTCGTGAAGAAGGGGGAGGGAGGGTAGAACTGGGAGGAGAGGAGGGAAGGGCTTATGGGGGGATACAAAGTGAGTAAAGTGTAATTAATTAAAAAAAAAGTAAAAATAAAAAGCCTTTGCAAACAACTGTTAAAGAAAAGTGAGACCTTGAAACAATTGGGAGAAAAGTGTTGCTAGAAAAAAAACCCAGGCTAACAGATTCACACTTGATACCTTGGTTGTGCAGGGATGGAGGGTTCTTTGCCCTGCCACAGGTGAAGTTAGTAGTTCCTCAGTAGTTCCACAGTGCAGCTAAGACACCAGGTTGTGACTAAAACTCTTGAGTTTATATTAGGAATGTTAGGGGAAATATAGCAATGAAAGTGATACTTGAAAGATGGAAATTGGGGCTAGCCTATTGATAAATGTTAGACTATTTTTCTAACATAATGTGTGAGCCCCTGGGTTTGATTCCAAGTATATACACAAAAATTGTAGGTTGTGTAAGGATGATATGTAAAATTGACATTTTTTTATTCCACCTGAACCAGTAAAATCAATAATATTAATTTTTGTTGTTGTTGTTTGTGGGTGCTGCTGCATTATTCATTATAGGGTGTAGATGTTTGTGTACATGGCTGGGTGTTCTTGGAGGCCAGAAGAGGATGTTGGATCTCTTGCTGGGAAAAAGGTTATTAAATCTTACCCAGCTGTAAATCCAGAGAACTACACTAATAACCAACCCAGCAAGATCAGCCCAAGGGCACAACAGCGGGCCAAGATCTTGGGGATAACCAACAGCTGTCTGATTGAACTTGGGGCCCACTTAGTAGGAGAGAATTCATGCCTGACACTGGAAACATCCAAGAACCCATGGCTGGAGACATCACAGAAGAAAACCCACTACTGCTATTTTGCAAAATTGATATAATTACATCCTTATGCCCATCTTAGCATGGCTCTCAACTCCCCTTTAGAGAAGTTTCTTTTTGCAGCAGACATAGGCTACTGCAGAGATCCATAACTGGTCAAAACGCCGACACTAAGTCACGGCGGAGTGCCCATCCTCCCACAGGAACATCCATAATGCGGCCCCTGTAGGCCAAGGCTCAGGGAATCGGGGAAGGAAGACTGTAAGGGCTGGAAGTTTGAGAAGAGTGTTGTGCAAGAGCGTCTTCTGGGCAGGGAGGGGATGCTGTACCCATTAACTGTAAACAGTTGTGGTTGCCAGCAGATGACCACACCAGTCTACATTCTAACACAGATGGGAGAAGAGCAACCAAGGCCCCACAGCTACACGAGCAGCTACAGGCAGCCAATGGCTGCTGAGGGATGCAATCTTTTTTTTTTTTTTTCAGTCTCTGCATGCCCAAGTGTGTAACACTGATGGAGTAACTCAGCAGGCTACACAAACACACACACACACACACACACACACACACACACACACACACACTTGAAAAGTGATTTATGATAATGATTGCTGCTGTTGCTGGTGTCATTTCTGAAAGTTCAAGATTCTCTCTGGGTAGGCCTGCCTGGCCTCAAACTCACTGTAGCCTGAGCTGGCCAAATGTGGGGGCTACAGGTATGTGCTACCACACCTGGTTTCTTTAGTCCCTTGCTGAATGCAGATGCCAAGGTTACCACATCCACTGCGGGACACAGGTGGCACCTAGCGTCACCCCTCCGTGGATCTCCTGGAGAGCTCACACTTTCTACTGCAAAGGCTTGGAACGCCTTCTGCTGGACAGGACTCTTCAGGAGCAATACCGTGACTGTGCCTGGCATTTTCTTTTGTAAATATGATTCTTTTTACACTGTGCCTGTTCCCACAATTTCAGTTGTCTGGAGGAGGAAGGAGATGTTGTGTTGTGAATTTATTGTATTGTTTTTCAACTATGTGTTGCAAAGACTTGTTAGAATCTGTAGTTCATCTTTTCACCCTTTATAGGAACTTTTTAAAAATGTAGTTTTTAACTAAATGGTTGAAAACTATTTTGTTTTTAAACTTGTAATTAATAAATACTTACAGTTCATTGTCAAGAAGATCTAGTAGTTTTAAAAGAAATGGAACCACACCACTTTCCTCTCCCCCCTCTCTCCCTTCATTCCCACTCAGCTATTTTTGCTCTAGCTCCTCCCATGTCCACCCTCACTCTCAAGCTGAGAGCTCTTTTCTCTATTATTGTTAACACACATATGAATAGTCACAAATATAATAAGTACAATCTGCTGAGTCCATTTTTGTTGGGTGAATATGGTTTCAAGGTCACATCTGAGAGCCAACAAATGGAGCTCATCCCAGCTAGGGGCTAATTCTCCCCCTCCAAGCAGTCATCAGTTGAATGTAGTTCTTTCTCTGGGAGTGGGGCCTGAAATTTCCCTACTTCCACATCAACATACCCGTTGTCATTGACATTATTCTAGTCTAGTTTTTGCAGCCCCTTTTAGGAGAGACTTTCACAGCAGACTTCCTGGTGCTCTGGCTCTTACAATCTTTCCTCCCCCTTCTTCCCCAATGTTTCCTGAGCCATGGGGGTAGGAGATGCAGGGGTAGGGTGTGATGTAGAGATATCTAATGAGGCTGGGGTTCCCAGGACCCACTGATCTCTGCATTGTGTGCAGTTGTGCCTTTCTGCAATGGTCTCCATTTGTTGTGAAGAGAGTCGTTTGGTGAGGGGTTGTAGCTACATGTTCCCTGGAATGGCGCATCATGCAAAGAAAATCTAGTGTTTTTAGCCATTCCCTTTCAGACTCAAGTCATCAATCTACTTGGAGTTGATCTTGAGAGCTCTGAGATTATTTGGAAAATGCATTGTCCCAGACCAATGAAGAGCATGTCCATCCCTGCCTTGTCAGTGGGGGACTGTTCTCTGTAGCAGATAGCTGCTTTGGTTGCGCTCATCCAATTCGGCTCCATTGGCCCAACTTTCTTTCCCTTTGCCATTTTGAAACGCTCTTTGTTTTGCTTTACAATGATCTTGACATACAGCAAGATATAAATCTTCCCACCCTCTCCTTCTATGGTCTGTTGGTTATTATTGCTGTTAGACCCACAACTAAATTTAAAAAGAATGAATACTCTTCAAATCCAGTCTTCCCAATGTTGTATTACTTTTTTCTTTTGTTTGTCTTTTGAAACTAGTTCTCATTGCATTCTATATATTTATGAGGCTTTAGATTTGGTTAGTAGTAGTTTTCTGTGTTTTATATGCTACTTTAAATGTCCTCCCTTCTTTATAAGTGTTAACGTTTCTGTGTATGGCTGATTTATAGAATTTGGTGGAGTTTATACATTGATTTTATTTATCTATAAAACTTGCTGTACTATCATCTATCCAATAATTCATCTTTATCTTAAGATATTCTCTATAGATAATTTTAGCATGTGAGAGCTGCTCACGAGGTTGGTTCTCATTGAGTTCTTTGTGTTTGCTTTTGTCTTCCTTGACTAATTGCTATGAGGGATTTACAGCCCATAATTAAACAGAAGTGAAATTGTTGTCAAATTCAGAAATAGTGTTACTACTTCATAATTATGCATGAAATTAACCATCTTTTGGTATTTCTGAAATTGTAAAGAGTTGGGAATTAAGTTTACTCTAGTACTACCATATATGCAAGTTAAGCACTCACACACATAACATTAAAAAAAAAAACCTACGGTTTTCTCCTGCTAATTTACTACAAAGTGTATTATAAACTAAATTAGAACAAATGTTATTGTTGATCTTATTATTATAGTATTTTGTATGTTATCCTGTTATATCACAAAAGCAGTACACAATCGCCGTTTGGCTTTGCCAAAGCTGAAATCTTGATTTCAAATACATGACAGAGAAAACTCAATTTTGAAACAATTCTAAAATATAAGATGAAATTGTATTCAAGCTTACAGAATTTTAGGGAAATATAGACTAATACTGCCTTTTTATTACCGTGAGTGACTTTTGATCCAGCGGCTCTGAGTAGTGCCATTTTTGAGCCTGGATAAATACGGAAGAGCAAGGTCCGCACCATTCGAGTCTTCTGCCGGGATTTGTACCTATGGTTACCCCAGGGTAAGGGCCCAATATCTCAGCATTCATATTCTCTTGTCTCCCAGAGTTAATAACACAGGTCTGTCCTTGTTACATTTTTCTGTCTATGTGACACAAACTAGAGTCATCTGGGAAGAGGAACGTCTCTTGAGAAAATGACTGCATGAGATTGGCCTGTAGGGGGGTCATTTACTTGATCAATGATTGATGTGGGAGAGCCCAGCGTGCTGTGGGTGGTCATGAGTTATATGTGAAAGCAGACTGAACAAAGCCATGAAGAGATGGCCTATGAGCAACCTTCGTCCATGGCCACTGTTTCAGTTTCTGCCTCCAGGTTCCTGTCTATAACCCAGGACAGTTAGCCAAATAAATCCTTTCCTCCCCAGGTTGTTCTTGGTCAGTATTTTATCACAGCAAACAAAAGCAAAATAGAGCAAGGTCTGTAGGTGTCTTCTCTGTGGACACATGGCTCCGTATGTCTATCTAATGAGGGCACACCCTGCCACACCCTTCTGATTCTCTCCTTTGTTTTATATTAGGCTCTAACCATTAAGAAGCTTCACTGCATGAATCAGAATCAAGCTTGTGGCCCTGTATAGAACACTGATTCCATGTACCACATCTTTTGACTGTCTCAAAAAGGTTTCAGTGAAATTCAGGTATATCTTATTACTTTTAGCAAGGTGCTAGAAATATGTGTCAAATATGACTGATAGAATGAGTCAACCTGCTTGAATTTTATAACAGCAAACCTTTAGAAATCCCCTTTAGAAATCCTGGTTTTAAGACACGATGAAAACAGAATTGATTGTTTTTGTCATAATCAAGTCTATCCATGTTTGGAATATGCCACGTTAGTAGAAGGATGAGTTCAGGAGCTCTAATGATGTTTCCTAGGTGATACTTGTCACAGAGCAGAACTTAAGAGCTGACAAACCAGGGTCTTAGGTTTTGATAGGATTCAAAACCAATTATATTGTTCAGTTGAATATGCTTGACAACGAAGTCCTCTGTGTGCGTGTGTATGTGTGTTTGTATGTATAAACATATACTCTAAATATGGCTAATAAATTGTACATGCATGAACTAGCATTATAATTAATTCGCTTTGAAATATGGAAATAACTATGTCTTTAAAAGGAATTGCATGCTGTGTTGCTGGTCTAAACAAAGACAGTGGCTTATAACTACTTCATGCTTTTATTGTAGTTTGATGAGGATGTCAGGTTTCTACAGTAAAGCAAGGGATCTGTTCTGTGAC
Source organism: Psammomys obesus (assembly GCF_907164565.1). Classification (NCBI taxonomy): domain Eukaryota; kingdom Metazoa; phylum Chordata; class Mammalia; order Rodentia; family Muridae; genus Psammomys; species Psammomys obesus. The sequence goes on from NW_026596085.1 coordinate 9,797,021, forward strand.
CTCAGGATGTGTCACCTGAGTTTTCCAAGTAAGTGCTGGTTGTGTGCAATTCATAAAAGGAAGAGGAGAAGGAACTCACCATGCTTCGTGTTCCTCTGCCATGTTGAGTCTCTTTACTTCTGAACACTTTTCATGTCTCAGAGACAATGTGAATACGTCTTCAACATTCGGTGCTTAATGAAATTCAAAGAATGAAAACTACTTCCCAGAAGATGTAAAAATAGTTGTCAGTGGAAGAAGCAAAGTTCTCCCTGGCAAGCTGGCGGGAATGTTTACCACTCAATTTAATCTAACAAGCAGTGAGAGTTTTTACTTATGAAATTCATCAGTAAGTGACAAAATGTTCAGTCCTAGAGTTCTGGGTAAATAATGGCTACAACACACTCAGGTTGTCCAAGTAGCCGATGTAGAGGTCAAGCTGTAATCTTCTGGTGTACTTACTCGTGATGCACTAGCTGCTGCCGTGTGCAGACCTTTGCAGTATAAACGAAAGCCTGATGAAGAGTCAATGCAGCCGTTTCATAGCAGAGAGTAACTTCTGGACAGTGGATGCGCTCTGCCTGGAGGAGATGGACGAGGTTTAATTAGATTTGCTTGGGTGACCGCTTAATTTGTGCTTTCTTGACTTACAGACTTCACTAAAAGATAATTAAATGTACAAGTTAAATGAGAATAATGTTGTAAAACATAAATAAATATTTGTGCATGTACATAATGTTTCGCTAGTAAAATGTTGGTAGTTACAGAAAGAAAATGACTAGCGTTTCTAACAGCACAGTTGGATTACAGGGATGTGTTAAACACTGATGTTTGGTCCCAGCCCAGGTTAGCCTTATTTGGCTTGTGTAGGGGTTAAGCTTTGTCGTCATTTTGTCCTGTGTTTTAGGCTCTAGAATTTCTTGTATACAATTCTAAACTGTACAATAATTCAGAATAAGAATTCAGCATGACAATATATGATATTTGGATAGTCACCCATTATATTTTTATCTTTTTTTTCTCTTTTGAAGGTTTTAAATTAGCATCTGATAATTATACAGAATAATGAGTTGCCCTGTGGCATTTTTCACATGTGTACCTCATGCATTCTGGTCATATTCGATTTCCCTTATCTCCCTTCCTTTCCACTGATGCTGATTCCTCACCCGCCTCCAACTTGTCCCTCCTTCGTTTTCATGCTCATGTCTTGACCCACTGAGTTTCATTAGGGTTGCTTCTAGGCACTTGTCTGAGAGGCTGTTTGCAGGAGCAAGGCTTCACTGCCTTGTGAGTGGCTACACCACTAAAGAGCATGTTTCCCCTTTCACAAGAACCATCTACTATCTATAGGTCCTCAGAGAGGAATGAGTCTGTTGAGCTCTTTCTCCTCCATGACAGGGTGTGAATGAGTTCAAGCCTTTGCAGGTCTTGGGGGGATAATCGGAATCCCTGAGAATTAGGAAGCACAGTAGCATGTCAACCCTGGAAGACAAGTCCACCAAGCGGCACCACCCTCGGCCTCTTACATTCTTTTCTTCCTCTCTCTTCAATGGTGTTTCCTGATCCATAGAAACGGTGACATAGACCCCACTTACGGCCGAACATCCATCAGTCGTTTATTCTCAGCGCTGTAACCAGTTGTGATTCTCTGCAATTACTACTCTTCACCCTAAAGATCCCTGAAGCGTCTCTGACCGAAGATGACAGCAGCACTAATTTATGGACATAAAAAAATTATTGATAAGACCATTTGATGAGTACAAGGTGTCCATTAGAGCTTCTTCGCTGGGGCCTATGTTTTCCTAGCCACATCACTTGACCAGGTTTATGATACCAGCCATGAATTCCCACCTATGGGCCTTAAAGCCAACCAGAAAACAGCTGGATGCTCTCATAACAGACTTGCTACTATGTTATCAGTGTGCTCATCTTGCTTGGGTAGCTGTTAGCATTGCATTCAAGGTTCACAGGGGAGTAAGACTATCAATAACCGTCTTCCCCAGCAACCTCCATAGCAGCCTCTGACACTGTGAGGGCTAAGCATGTAGGATGTCTCCAGCTAAGCTCCATCTGGGTTTTTCAGTTACCTGACACCAGAGGATGTGGTGTCTCCCACAACAGGATCCTACCATCTGGTTCTTGTGGCACCAACAGCAGGGACAGCTGCCTGAATTGTTTCAGACCTCAGCCCCCAACCCTGCCAACAACTTGTAGGCAAGTAGCTGGACTAGCCCTGGGGTTTTCGTTAAATGACCTATGACCTCTGGAAGCAGTTTTATTCATGAAGGTACCAGTGTTCAAACCTTCCTCCCCACCCCCTTTTAAAGAAATAAAAAAAGCAATGTTTTTAGGTGAGCTTAGACAACATCTGCTCACCTTGTGATTTTTGTACATTCTTGGTGTCCCCCATTTTCATCAGCCTTCCCACCTTTTCCCCTGTAGAATTTCTCCTTCCACTTTGAAGGAGAAGAACTCCACTGTGTTCTTCTGCCTCTGCTCTCTTTTTAACCCTTTTTTCTCCCTCTTCTGCCTTTCTGCTTTCTTGACCTTTGACGTATACTCACATCCACATAAATGCACTGTGTAAAAACTAGGAGCTACACTCTTCATATGAGAAAGAATGTGTCTACCTGTCTGAATCTAGGTCACCTCACTTCATACCATATTTCCAGGCCCATCCATTTTCTTGTAGATTTATTTCTTAATTTTTCTTTCCCGATGAATGAAATTCCACCATGTCTATGCAGCAGCTTCATTACCCGTTTGGTTCTTGATTGACATCCAAACTTGTTCCATAACCTTGCTGTCATGAAAAGAGCAGCTGTAAAAATACATGGACATCCATGGTAGGTGAAAATAGTCCTTTGGTTAAGTCACAATCCAGTGTTGTACTTTTGTGTTTTAGGGAAGACTCCACACGGATTTCCAGAAGATTGGAGCAATTTGCTCTCCCACCCACTCTGCGTACAGGTATGGGTTCTGTTCCCATATCCTCACCAGCATTTGTTGTCATTTGTTTTTTGATGACAGTCATTTCAACCAGCGTGAAATAGATTTTCCAAGTAGTTTTAATATGTGTGATAGCCAAGAGTGTTAAACACTTTTTAAGTGTTTAATGGCCATTTGTTTTTCTTTTGAGAACTCTATTTTTGTCAACCCAATTTAATTAATTTTGATTTGTTTTTCTTGTTTGGTTTATAGTTCTTTGTTCTCTCTGGATATGAACTCTCAGATGCATAGTCAGGAAGGATTTTCTTCCTTCTGTATGTGTCTCTTTCTTTTCCCAGGCAGAAGCCTATTACTTGTGTGAGGCCCCATTCTTTTCACTGTTTGACCTTATTTTCTGGGCAACCAAAGCCCCTCCTTTGCTGTGTCTATGCATTTAAGAGATCTTCCGAAATTTTCCTCCATCAGTTCCTGAGTTTCATACCCTACATTAAGTTATCTCATCCATTTGGAGCTCATTTTAGTGACAAACAAGAGATAAAAATTTAATTCTGTGTTAGGTGTTGAGTTGTCTGCAAAACCATTTGCTGAAGAGACTGTATTTTCTCCCAAGTGCATTTTCTTTGGCATTTGTGTTAAAAGTTAGGTGGCTGCAGGTGTGCAAGTTCATAATTGTGTCCTTGAGATTCTTTCATCGATCCACACGACTGGTTTGTGTTAGTGGTATGCTGTTTTTATTCCTCTGGCTATGTCTTCTGACTTGGCCTTTGCTTTGGTGGTACCTTCAACATAATTCTTTACTATAATGGATTTTCTTGGCTTTTTGTACTCTTTTGCAATTTTGTAGATTTATAAATTTCTTAATTTTTGTTTTGTCATTACTGTAATGTTGCTAGTGGCATGAATTGTAACGCAGATGCCCAGATACTGTTTTGAGTTGCTGTAACCACTTAACTTGGCAGAACAGACCAGTTTTTGCTTGGGTGCACAGATATTGAAGGTCTTCTTGTGGTTTTTGCCTTAAAAAAAAAAAAAGCCTTCCCCATATCCCTCCTTCATGACATACCTAAGATTTGTTGTTGTCCCCGAAAGTGTTGTGCTACTGCCACTGCATAAGAGGACATTTTTGTCTGGCAGGTTGGCATCATAGTTTGTAGGATTTACAACTGGTAATGCCTGGTGATGCCTCTCCCCATGCCCCACTGAGTCTTCACAGTATCTTTTGAAACTGTGAAAGCTAGTTGGTTGGAGGGAGGCTTCCAGCCCAGTTCCAGCTTGGTGTCTCTGTATCATGTAGCCACGGATTCTAGTGCCTCCAGCAAAAGGGTCCCATATAGTAATTATGGAAAACAAAGGAAAATGACAAAGACTTGAGATTTGTTTGGGCCTCTAGGGCCTTCCTAACCAAGAGGTCATAAGGAATTATCTCCTTCCTATCACTGGATTTTTGTTTTTTTGTTTTTAATGACCCATAGAATCAAGGAAGGGTTTGTTTTATTTGTTTTGTTTTATTTTTTGGTTATGTTTTTGTTTTGTTTTGAAAAGCTTTTTCCAGCCATGCACAACATCTCTTTTCCAATATTTATTGTAGTTTAGTTACAAGATTGCAGGATTTCACTTGTTTTGTTTGTTTGCTTGTTTGTTTGTTTGTTTTTGTAATTTTGTTGTGAATGACCATTTCTCTTCAACTCCTTAACCTCCATTTCTCCTATCTTGTCCCTGTTTAAAGTTTTCTACCCCTAATATTCCCCATATTTTTTTTCTGACACTGCTTATAATCTATTCTCCACCCTTCCTTACAACACTTCTCTCCCAATGGACTCTTGTCAGATTTCTGACTTGTACAGGAACACTTAGTTGAATATACAGAATTAGAAATCTGAAGCTAGGAGATACGTGTGAGAGAGACCATGTGGTGATCCTTTTTCTATCCTGATGTTACCTTGCTCAGTATGGTTTCAAGGTCCGTGCATTGCCTGAATACTTCATGGTTTAATTTTTCTTTGCAGTTGAATAAAATTCTATTGTGTATGTGTACCACTTTTTAAGGAGCTATTCATTACATGATGGATACCTAGGCTAACTGTATATTTTAGCTGTTATGAATAGAGCTCCAGTAAGCATAGGTAAGAAAGCATTTTGGTTATAAGGTATAAAGGCCTTTGGATATGTGCCCAGGAGAGAAAGAGCTGAGTCACATAGTAACTCTATTGATCCCTTTTGAAAGAATCGTCCCAATGATTTCCAAAGTGGCTCTACCAGTTTGCAGCTGCGTCAACAGTAAACAAGGATTTCTCTTTCAGCACTTTTTGTCATTTGATTTCTTGATAGCCATTTTGACTGTGTTGAGGTGGAATCTCAAGGTATTTTTAATTGACATTTCCCTACTGGCTAATAATATTGAAAACTTTAAAAGTGTTTATTGGCCACTGGCATTTCTTCTTTTGAGTTTTTTTCCATGTCTGTAGCCCATTAATTGAATGAGTTGTTTATTTTCTTGACGTTTTGCTTTTTTTTTTTTTAGCTCTTCATGTATTCCAGATATTAACACTTTGTCAGATTTGTAGCTTATAAAAATTTTCTCCAATTCTGTGGTTGCTTGTTCTCTTCGTTGATTGTTTCCCTTGCTGTACCAAAGCGTTTTGGCTTCAGGGAGTGCTGTTTATCAGCTGTTGGTCTTGTTCCTGAGTAAGCAGAGTCTAACTTATGAAGTCCTTGCCTATGTATATGATACATGTCGTGGCATGCTCTCAACTTTCTGTCCTAGCACTTTCAGAGTTTTGGGTTTTACATTGCGGTCTTTGACTTCCTAAGAGCTGGTTGATTTCTGTGTATGGAAAGAGATAAGAGAAGATCTTCTGGAGGTATCTCCATCCCTGATCTTAAGTTGTACTATAGAGCAACAGTTTTAAAAACTGCATGGTACTGGCATAGAAACAGAATGGTGGATCAATGGAACCGAACAGAGGACCCATAAATAAACCCACACACTTATGGACACCTGATCTTTGATAAAGATGCCAAAACCATACAATGGAAAAAAGATAGCATCTTCAACAAATGGTGCTGGTCCAACTGGATGTCTACATGTACAAAAATGAAAATAGAGCCCTACTTATCACCCTGCACAAAACTGAAGTCCAAGTGGATCAAAGACCTCAACATAAAACCAGACATATTAAATTGGCTAGAAAAAAAAGTGGGGAATACCCTAGAACTCATTGGTACAGGAGAAAACTTCCTGAACAGAACACCAACAGCACAGGCTCTGAGAGCAACAATCAATAAATGGGACCTCATGAAACTGAAAAGCTTCTGTAAAGCAAAGGACACTGTCATCAAAACAAAACGACTGCCTACAGATTGGGAAAGAATCTGCACCAACCCTTTATCTGACAGAGGACTCATATCCAGTATATATAAAGAACTATAAAGAAAAGCAGCAAACCAAGTAATTCACTTAAAAAATGGGGAACAGAGCTAAACAGAGAATTCTCAATAGTGCAATATCGAATGGCAGAGAAGCACTTAAAGAAATGCTCAACCTCATTAGCCATTAGGGAAATGCAAATCAAAACAACCCTGAGATTTCACCTTACACCCATGAGAATGGCCAAGATCAAAAACTCAAGTGACAACACATGCTGGAGAGGCTGTGGAGAAAGGGGAACCCTCCTTCACTGCTAGTGGGAATGTAAACTTGTACAACCACTCTGGAAAGCAATCTGGCGCTTTCTCAGACAACTAGGAATAGCGCTTCCTCAAGATCCAGCCATACCACTCCTAGGCATATACCCAAAAGAGGCTCAAGTACACAAAAAGGACATTTGCTCAACCATGTTTGTAGCAGCTTTATTTGTAATAGCCAGAAGCTGGAAACAACCCAGATGCCCCTCAACTGAAGAATGGATACAGAAATTGTGGTACATCTATACAATGGAGTATTACTCAGCAATGAAAAATAAGGAAATAATGAAATTTGCAAGTAAATGGTGGGACCTGGAAAGGATCATCCTGAGTGAGTTGTCCCAGGAGCAAAAAGACACACACGGTATATACTCACTCATATAGACATACAACGTAGGACAAACCCACTAAAATCTATGCATCTAAAGAAACCAAGCAAGAGAGAGGACCCTAACTAAAATGTTCAATCCCCACCTGAAAGGCAAAGAGGATGGGCATCAGAAGAAGAAGAAAACAGGAAACAACCTAGAAACCTGCTACAGAGGGCCTCTGAAAGCCAGAAGAAGAAAACAGGAAACAAACTAGGAACCTACCACAGAGGGCCTCTGAAAGCCTGTGCCCTGCAGACTATCAAAGCAGATGCTGAGCCTGATGGCCAACTAGCAGGCAGAGTGAATGGAATTTTATTTAAGAAGTGGGAAATAGTAAGAGCTGGAGAGGGCAGGTACTCCACAAGGAGAGCAACAGAACAAGAAAATTTGAACACAGGGAACTTCCCAGAGACTCATACTCCAACCAAGGACTACCCGTGGAGATAACCTAGAACCCCTGCACAGATGTAGCCCATGGCAGGTCAGTGTCCAAGTGGGTTACCTAGTAATGGGAAGAGGGACTGCCTCTGACATAATCTGATTGGCCTGCTCTTTGATCACCTCCCTCTAAGGGGGGGAGCAGCCCTACCAGGCCACAGAAGAGGACAACACAGCCACTTTTGATGAGAACTGATAGACTAAGATCAGAAAGGAGAGGAGAACCTCCCTTATCAGTGGACTTGGGGAGGAGCATGCGTGCAGAAACGGGAGGGAGGGTGGGATCGGGAGGGGAGGAGGGAGGGGCTTATGGGGGGATACAAAATGAATAAAGTGTAATTAATAAAAAATTAAAAAAAGTTAAAAAAAAAGAGTCAAGTTCCATTCTTCTACATATGGTCAAGAGAAAAAAGCCCCAGTTGAGGAAATGCTTCCATGAGATCAGCTGTAAGGCATTTTCTCAATTACTGATCAATGGGGAAGGGCTCAGCCCATTGTGGGCAGCGCCATCCCTGGGCTGGTGGTCCTGGGCTCTATAAGAAAGCAGGCTGAGCAAATCATGAGTTGCAAGCCAGTAAGCAGCATCTCCGACTTGGCCTCTGCATCCTGCCTCCAGGTTCCAAACATGCTTGACTTCCTGTCCTGGACTATGGTCTGGAAGTATAAGCCGAATTAACCCTTTCCTCCCCAGCTTGCATTTTGGACATTGTGTTTTGAAACAGCAATAAAATCATGATTAAGAAAGAGGTATTTTTTTTTTCCTTATGTGTACTTTTAGCATCTCTGTGAAAAAACAAAAACAAAAACTGTGACTGTAATGATTCAGGCTCAAGTCTGTCCTTTATTCTATTAATCTAGTTATCTGTTTTTGTGCCAGTTTTACTTTATTTTCATTGCTATAGTTCTGTGTTATTACCTGAAATTGGAGATGGTAATGTCGGAGAGAACTATTCTTTTGCTCAGGGTTGCTTTAGCTTTTGATGGTCTTTTCTGTGTTCAAATAAATTTTGAGATTTTCTACTTTTGTGAATAATGGCATAGGGATTTTGGTTGGGTTTGCATTCAGTCTGTAAATTGCTATTGGCAGGATAGTCATTGTCCAGTTTTTGTGTTTTCGTAGGCTCAAATCAGTTTATTCATGTCCTCTTTAAATTCATCCAGCTGTTTATTGTTGATTTCTTTGTATTCCCTGAACCCTTTAAAAATAGTTATAATTATTCATTTGACTTCCAAGTCTTGAGTTTCATCTGAATTTTTCTCAATGGGAACAACTGCCATGGGATTGGTGGCGTGGAAACAGGGCATAATTTGTAGTGTTTTGTTCATTTTGTTCTAAATTGATTGTGGTTTTTGCAGTGGGACCAAAGCATGTTGAGTTAGGTAGCTGGTTGGGTCTTTTGATCTGAGTTTTTAATCCTGCCGTAAATGGGGCAGTATGGAAGGCTCCCTGGGTTGGAGGAGAACTGAGGGATGGGAGCAGAGTGGAGCTGGGCTGTTATTATCACCACACGGGTAGTTAGAGAGAGTCCCAAGGTCTGGAGAATAGGAAGAGCTGCACAGTCCATAAATCAGCTACAAGGGTGGAGACAAGATGTGCTGGAGGAATTTTCTAAAGTAAAATGAGTGGGCCTCACTCTCTCAACTGTTTTTTGAGGGCAAGCCAGTTTGTCCATAGAATTTTAAATTGATTGTTCTGTTTCTGTGAGGAACGGTATTGGAAGCTTTATTGGATTAGCATTGACTCTGTAGATTAACTTAAAGAGGACAGCCAATATCACAGTAGTAACTGTCCTGACCTATGAGCAGGAGAGGCATTTTTTTTAGTTGTTGTTGTTATTATTTACAATTTATTCATTTTGTATTACAGTTGTAGACCCCTGCCTCATTGCCTCCCAGTCCCATCCCCCCTTCCTCTTCCTCCCCTATCCCTCTTCTCCTAGTCCATTTATGGAGAAATCCTCCTTCCCTACTGTCTGACACTAGCCTATCAGGTCCCATTAGGACTACCCGAATCCTCTTCCTCTGTGGGCTGGCTAGTTCACCCCACCAGGGAGATGTGATCAAGGAGCAGGAAACCAAGTTCACGTCAGAGACTCTCTCTTCTCCTCTTACTAGGGAACTCACATACAGACTGAGCTGTCTATGGGCTGCATCTGAGCAGGGGGTCTAGGCCCTCTCTGTGTGTGGTCTCTGCAGTCTCCCTACCTCTGGGCCCTGATTTTTTTTATCCCCCTTCTTCCATAAGACTGCCTGCACTCTGTCTAAAGTTCGGCTGTGAGTCTTTGCATCTGCTTTAATCCCCTGCTGGTTAGAGCCTTTTAGAGGACATCTGTGGTAGGCTCCTGTCCTGTTCTGTTCTCTCTCTTCTCCTACTTCTGCTGTCTATTCTGTTTTCTCTTCTGAATGAGAATTAGGCATTTCCCCTAGGATCTTCCTTGTCCTTTAGCTTCTTTAGGTCTGTAGATTTTAGAATGTTTATCCTATATAATATAGCTAATATCCATTTATAAGTGAGTATTTACCATGCATGTCTCTCTGCTTCTAGGTTACCTCCTCAGGATGATCTTTTCTAGTTCCATCCATTTGCCTGAAAATTTCATGGTTTCCTTATTTTTAATAGCTAGGTGGTATTCCATTGGATAAATGTACCACAACATCCAGGTTGTATTACAAACAAAGCTGCTATGAATATAGTTGAGCAAATGACCTTGTTTTATCATTGAACACCTTTCAGATAAATGCCTAGGAGTGGTATAGCTGGGTAGCACTATTCCCAGTTTTCCCAGTTTGCTCCATTGCCCCTAACTTTACATAGATTTATGCTGTTGATAAGATATTTGAATTACATAATTATTGTGAATTGTTCCTATTTTGAAACCATCCTTTTTATTTCTAAAGGTCAAATACAGAAAATCTAGAATCATTTTAGCACCAGATCATAGAAGGCTTGCTCTGCTTGATGATTATATTTTTGTTTCTAAAACAATGCTTATACTCTGAAGCTTTCCTTCCTTTTAGTCGGTTTTTTTTTTTTTTTTTTTTTTTTTTTTAGTTGTTTTTTGAGGTAGAGTAAGACCTCGGTTAGTCAAACAAAGACATGAATTTGATGATATAAACGAAGAACACTCTAAAAAAACTAGTTTTACATCAGATTCTTAGAGTCATGATATTGACAAAATAGTGCTTTAGAGGTAACTGTAATTGTTACCCTACATATTGAGCAAGAGGAAATTAGATGTTTATATTAACACAGTAAGTATTTACAGTTACCATCTGTCAATTGTCCTCTTTATTATAATTTTATGCCTCTAACATCTTATAAAATTATAATTTTATGCCTCTAACAGTAGATCACACTGTTACTTAATCTAGACTCAACTTGTTCTTCATATTTTAATAGAATTTAAATCCTCATATTTGAAATCAATGTTTTTGTATGTTTGGTTTAGCTTATATGAACACACTTAATACCAGTTATACTTGACCAAAATTGAAATGCTTCTATAATCCAGGAACTCTGATATTGGCTTTAAAATAATTCAAAGAAATTATATGTTGATAATAAAAATAAACATTATGCTGAAAAGAATGCATCTAGATGTCCCTTTCTCACTGTACTGTAAACATCAATTACTTCACGTAGGCATGTAAAATAAAACAAACATCATTTAAATGTATTTTTCATCCATCATCTGTCACAGCTGGAGGAATACGCCACTTTAGGTCACAAAAACAGAGTATTAAAATTGCTATTTCTGTGAATACATTTTGAAAGACTGAAATCATACCAAGTATCCTATCCAAATCTAATGGAATCAAAACAGAAATCAGGAATAGAAAAAAAGGGGAGAAAATTCAAACCCTGTGAATATTAAATGCATTTAAAAATAACAAATAGGTCAAAGAAAAAAAATCTAGGCAAAAACTCTGTTTTAAGATGCTACATGATTTCAATCTTCCTCACTTATTAATGGTTGTGTTTTTACCCAGTGAGGAGTATGCCCTGGAGAGGATTGTCCATGCCCCTTATAAAACACATTGGCTCTGCTGCTGTTTGGAGAAATATTTTGTGTGGACCACTTGCTCTGCAGTGTTATTCAAATCCTCTGTTTGTTTACCCATCTGTCAAATTATCCTCTTCATTATTAAAAGTATATATCTAAACCTCCTATTGCTGTTACACTGCCTTGCCCAGAAAATATGCTCTGCTCTCTGCCTCCAGGGAGAAATTGTAGGCTGAGGTGATCTCTCTGGGTCCTGAGGAGTCACCCAGGGATGCATATGTGGGAGGAAACTGAAATCATGCTTATTGTCTATTTTAGAACAGGAGTTCTTGCTTTGTACTCAGCTGACACCTATAAATATACTGTTGATTCTGGACCACTTACCAAAGTAGTATAGTCCATTTACCATTGTTAAATTCTTGCTTCTGGGAAAACTGGCTCTGGGGTTCCTTCTGCCATGTTGTTCATTTCTGATTCAATTTGGTTACCTTCAGTGCTAACCAATTCTGTTTAGATAGTGCAAAAAGCTGACAGCGCATCTTGACACACCATCTCACCCAACTCCTCTAAATCTTGACAGATCACACTGTTACTTAAGCTTACTGAATGAAATTTCCTTTCTTTCCAACTATCTTCCACCTTCCTACCTAGGATGATAGTCTAGCAAACTCTTTGCCCAGTTGAACTGTATTTTCCAAGGAGTATTTTCTCTTGATACTGAATTTTCCCTACAAATTTATTCTAAAGCATTGTAAAGTAACAAACAAACAAACAAATACATAAAACCAAGTGAACATTATGAAGTGATTATGCTAATATGAATTGAGGTATTAAAATTGCCATTTGCCTCATAAGATTGCACATCTCATTACAACCATGATGATCTATGCCCCGGTTAGTTATCATTCCCCACGGAAGTACCCCCTACAGAATGAAAGCCCCAGCATGTTCTTTTTATTATTCCAAAAGCAGAAGCAGGGGATAAGACATAGAAGGCCCCGTTGTCTGGAATTTTCATCATAACTAGTATTCTTTTGTGTTGTTATTTTAGTTTCTTTCCTTCATAGGAAATTATCTCAGGATACTCGGGTTGAAAAAAAAAAAAACAAACTTTTAACACTTGAAGGAATCTATTTCTAGGTTATAAATGCAAAACCTGAGATCTGAAATTTAAAGCCAGGGAGAGAACAGTGTTTGTTCTTGTGCCTTGCAAGGTGGGGCTGCAGCCAACCCTATGAATTACCCCACTGAACAGGTGCTGGAGATTTCTCCCTCTCCTCTTGCATGAAAATTAAGAGAGAAAAACAAAGAAGAAAGTGGGAATCCTGATGAGATTATGAAGTCCTACTTCATCAGATTATTTTGTTTTCATGTGCTTTTATTGTACATTTTTACAATGCTAGGTAATTCAGAGGAGTCCAATATCAAGGGCTTAGGATAAGCTCCTATTTGCAGCTTAGGTGCTGAGAATTTAGAGCTTCGTGATGGTAAATGATAACATCGGTGCTGGCTTTTCAACACAGTGCCTCTGTGCCCCATGCAGCCAGTGCTCACACTTCAAGCCTTGAGTGTGTATCGAGAAGCAAGCCTTCACTTTTCTGAAACAAACTATGTTCAGAAAGACCTTAAAATAGAAGTACTTCAGAATATTGACAATCTCCAAATCATTGCATTATGTACTTCTGTGTATGATTACCATTTGTCTAAAATTCCTTTTCTCCTAGGTTGAAAATACCATGATTAAAAAATGGCTGCTGTGGAATTGATTTTCTGGCATGTGGAACTATTATGATAGTTTTACTGCAAAGTCAAATATTACTTCTTTAAATGAAAAAATACATCTAAAACCAGAATACAATATAATTATAGGTTTAAAAACTGTTGACTTAAAAGGCAAACTTTTCTTTATTAAATCCTGAACAGTAAAATTGAATATTCCTGGAGTGCTGCCTCTTTGAAAAATCCACAATAGATCATATTTCAAGAATAATAACTTGCAATATTTTTTAAGGCTTCAGGGCCACAATAAGCACAGATTAAATTTCCAGATGAAAGACTGGGAACTTCGCTAGACTTTGTGGCATAAACAGTACAAATACAAGGCCAGTGTGTTCTGACAAATGTAGCACAAAGAAAGGAAAATGCTGAGATAAAACAAATGAGAAGTGAATTTTATAAAAACTTGAAACAAGAACTTCTGAGAGGACTTTATGACAATACCGTTGCTTACCAGACATTTAGTTAATTAAACATTCATGACATAAATGCAATTTTCAAGCTTGTATGCGCTTATGATTGGCAGGCTGAAATGTTGGTCTTCAAACGCTACTTTCTTTTGCCCCTGTTTCTACTCCATTTTGTCAGGACCTAAACATCTTAAGATGTTCTTAAAATACCTTAAAGTGTGTATGTGTGTGTGTGTGTATGTGTGTTGGTGCTGTAGACACATGCTTACATATGACACACAGTCCTTATTCTCAAAAGAACTTAATTCACAACATACCTAGCAGGCATCGTTTTTATAAGCTACAAAGAAACATGTAGAGTTTGAAGGCCCAGTGTGTTTCCAACAGTACAACATGGTGTTATTCCTAGTATAGAGGAATGACTTGAGCTCATAGACTAAATTTCCCTCTTCTAAGTAAAAAAAAAAAAAAAAAAAATTGACAGTGAGGTCATTTGAAAAACACTAAGCATCTTATTTCTCCCATTGCATGCAATTTTCTCTCTGAGAATTAAGTTGTTTAATATCTTAATTGTTATGGCAACTCTTTACTTGGTCTTACAGCTCACAAAGCAATTTTTGCAACTCCATCCCATTTGACGCTCAGTGTGCTCCTGTAAGATACATATCCTCAATCAGCAGCGTCTAGATTTCAGAGGAAAAAAAATGCTATGTTAGAATGCTCTCATAGCTAGCGAGACAGGGAGAGGAAACCTGACCTGACTCCCTTCTTTGTTTTAAACTCTTTCTCCCTTCTAAGTTCTGTGAAAAAAAAATCTAATATAGTTGTAATTCATATTAAGAAAATAAAGAGAAAGAAAGAACATGTTCATGTGTGGAAGACAGAAACGGAATTCTGGCTTTGGCGGCAGAAATGTATGGATGCTCCTATTTAGCAGTTCTTTTTTAGTAAAATAAGAAGTGAGCAAGCTTACTAATGGAGAACAAAGACAGGTGAAGGCCGCATCCTACGCTTGACAGATAAGCACACAGGAGCTGGCAGTATGGCTATAAGAAAGCTACAGTGAGATTGCTGCTTAGTGCCGAGGACCGGCCTCTGGTGAGGTCAGCCAGCTCCACTTAGTTTCATCCAGGTTCAGTCTTTTGGGTTCAGGGGGCACTATTACTAGAGAGTAGATTTCAAGAGAGGTGGGAATTTTGCCACTGAGATACAAGGAGGGCAGAGAAATTATAGGATAGTAAAAGAATGAGTAAAGTGATGGACCACAAACCTAAACGGGTAATGCCTGTGATCTAGTGATCTAAGTCCCGGTGATCTAGGGTACTGCTAAGTGGAGAGCCTGGGTTGGTGTCTTGGCAGCCAGGGAAACACTTCTGTGAGATTCTTGAGGCTATTTGTGGGTGCTGTGTGCTGGACACATGGTAGCCACAAATGTGCTTTATATGATTGTGTTTTGTGAGTGTGCACGTCTGGTTTGTAAATTAACCGGAGATAAGAATTTGCTGTTCTTTCAGAGATTGTGTTAAAGGTGCTCTTTGAACTTGAAAGACTCAAAAATAAATGCAGAAAACAAGATCTACATGCACAGGGGACTGCAAAAATCCACAATCTGAAGTTCTGGGGTGTCTGAGGAGCATCAGAAAGCTTTGTTCTGACAGGAACACAATATGGTCTCTTTCGAAACTACGCATTAGAATCCATCCCCGAGCAAAAATAAAAAGCCACATGTCAGTTGCATGTGAATTCAACTGAGAGCTTTGATAAGTTAAGTTCATAAATGGGAAGAGTGTCACGCCTTCCATAGAAGAGTCTAGATCAAGAACTTGTCCTCTCAACTTGGAAAATGCTTTGTGTCCTTCTTCTGGTTAATACTTAAGGAAAAGAAGGGGATAATAAAGTAGCTATGTAGGGGAGACATGAGACAGCAGCTCAGACAGGAGGTCATGGTTAGCCTCACAGGTGATGTGCTGTGTTCACACTCTTATGTTTGCGTTGTGTTGAAAGGATACTTTGTCCTCTGTGAGAGTCGTCTCAAAAACCCAAAACTTTGGTTTTGAGGAAAGTGCCTGAAAAAATCACAGAATCTGAATAAAGTATGTTTCAAAAGGGCATCATCAGCTATGATGGGTGTAGCATGGGGAAAGATGATTCCAATCAAAGAACCAGGCTGCCTACACTAAAGCTTCATACTATCTTTAAAACCCATCTATGAAACTGTATTTTTAAAAGAACTTATAAATTTCATGAAAAATACATGGAGTCTCCAAAGAGTTTGCATATTTGTCTAGAATTCGGCACTGAGTCTCAGCAGTCCTCCTCACTGTGAAGTTATGTCTTCAGGCCCGGGGCATCCCAGCTTTCCAGTTTTATGACTTCCTCCAACATTGCCGTGGCACGAATATGGCACTTGTAGTCAAAGTGGCTAGTTGTCTCATGCAATGTAAAATAATTACAGAAATGCAATTATCTTTTAAATTTCAAAAGCCTCTAGCTGTTTAGAATTTTCTAATGAAGCTTTTATTAGGATCCAGATTGCTCCAAGTCTCGCATTTATGTTTGACCCGAGACTACAGAGATTCGATAAATATGATGTGGAGGTACTTAACCACACTCGCAGTTTGTGACTCCTGATCTTCTCAACATGTCAACCCTGTATTCATGGACAGGTATCTACCTTGGTCTCCTGGGTGACACGCATTGTGTGAATTGCTGGAAATGCAGTGTAGGAGATACCATCTGAGGCCTCTGGTCTATTACATTCCCACTGTTCTCCAAAATAATGCCTTACAACAGGAGACAGTGGAGTTTTCAAAACTGTACTCTGCTTTGATGCCCAAGGAAAGAAGCATCAAATATTCCTGATTTCATAGGGAAGAAGGGAGCAGGTTAGACAGTCATGGTGGCTACAAGAAGGTTTAAAGGGAGTAATCAAAAACATATCATATATGTATGCATTCGAAATTATCAATACAATTTTTTTTCATTCTTCCTGCCAAAAGATCATTGCACCCTGTAACATGGCCCCAGGATAGACTGAAAATTAAAAAAATTAAAAGGGCCATATAAAAGCATTTCTTTTTTAGGAGAGACAGACTTCATGGCATGGAAGCATCATTATTTTATTACTATCATTTATTACAATTCATCCAATTAGTATCCTGGGTGTGGCCCCTTCCCTCATCACCTCCCAATCCCACCCTCCATCTTTCTTCTCCCCCTATGCCCCTCCCCTAGTCCACTGATAAGGGAGGTTCTCCTCTCCTTCTATCTGACTCTAGCCTATCAGGTCTCAGCAGGACTGGTTGCATTGTCTTCCTCTGTGGCCTGGCAAGGGCACCCCCCCACCAGGGGGAGGTGATCAGAGAACCTGCCACTGAGTTCATGCCAGAGACAGCCCCTGCTTCCCTTACTAGGGACCCCATTTGGAGACTGAGTCTATGAGCTACACCTGAGCCAGGGTTTTAGGTCCTCTCCACGCATTGGTTGGGGTATCATTTGCTTCAGGGCCCCCAGGGCTCAGGGGTTTTTTTGGCTCTGTTTTTTTTCTCCTTTCGGAGGTTCTATCCCCTCCAGGTCTTTCTATCTCCCTTTTCTTTCATAAAATTCCATGCATTCTGCCCAAAGATTGGCTAAAGATGTAATATTTTAGTAATAATTAAATAATAAGAGGCCATTTAAACTGATCTCCAACTTTTATAAATTATTAGTATCACTTAGAACCAAGATAAATTCTCTATTATTCATTTTTTAAATTTTATTTTATTTTATTAATTACACTTTATTAACTTTGTATCTCCTCATAAGCCCCTCCCTCCTCCCACCCCCTTCTTCACGAATGCCCCTCCCCAAGTCCACTGATAGGGGAGGTCCTCCTCTCCTTCCTTCTGATCTTAGTCTATCAGATCACATCAGGAGTGGCTGCATTGTCATCTTCTGTGGCCTGGTAAGGCTGCTCCCCCCTCAGGTGGAGGTGATCAAAGAGCAGGCCAATCAGATTATGTCAGAGGCAGTCTCTCTTCCCATTACTATGGAACCCACTTGGACACTAAACTGCCATGGGCTACATCTGTGCAGGGGTTCTAGGTTATCTCCATGCCTGGTACTTGGTTGGAATATGATTCATTTTTTTTAAAAGGCTATAAGGCACCTTCCCCCGAGGGGGGGGCAGTATAGCCTTACCAGGCCACAGAGGAAGACAATGCAGACAGTTCTGATAGGTTAGGGTCAGATGGAAGTGGAGGAAGACCTCCCCTATCAGTGGACTGGAGAAGGGACATGAGAGGAGAAGACAGTGGTGGTGGTAGGGAGGGATTGGTAGGGGATGAGGGAGTGAGATACAGCTGGGATACAAACTGAATAAAATGTAATAACTAAAAAAAAAAAAAATTTAAAGGCTATAAGGACAATTTGGTTTGTTAAACAAAATAAGTTTACTATGAATTAACAATATTCAACAAAAGTAAAGATCAATAAAGCAAGGCCCAGCTGGGTGTGGTGCCATATGCCTTTAATCCCCACACTCAGGAAGGCAGAGGCAGGCAGATCTCTGTGAGTTTAAAGCGATCCTGGTCTACAAGGAGAGCCAGGGCTACACAGAGAGACCCTGTCTTAAAAACAAAACAAAACAAAACAAAAATAAAGCAAGGCCCTTTCTGTATTATTGTTGCAAAGCCTAACCATGTACATAAATATGGGATTAATTTTTTCAGCTATGTTTTAAAGGCCAATTACTGTTTCTGTTGCACAGAAAATGTAAATTTAAGTATAACTTATGCCAAAATATTATTGCCTGTGTTCAGGCATAGCAACAACCTTTTAATGAGCAAAATGGTATGTCCCAAAGCACATTTACACATTGATTGTGGATTGATTGCCCTTATTTGCAAGCAAAGGAAGACCCCTTAAAATTTTCTCCAGTGAAATGATAAAGGAAGCAATCTCACTGGACTTTTCCAAATAAAGAAAAATGAATGATCTTGAAGCTAGGAGGAAATTAATGCCAATTAAGACAATTGTGCAACTGGGAATGGGCTGTTTTTCTTAGATCACTGCTTTTGTGGTATCTGAATAATGGAAGAATCTCATAACTCCTGTGTATAAATCAAGGCTTATAATTTTCAACCACGTTTTACCTTTCATCTTATAAGTGGTGCTTTATTTGTTCTGCTCACAATTCTGAGGATATTAGTGTAAATTATTTAAAAAGCACACTGGTCTGTTCTTTGTGCCATCACCTTTCCATTTACACTCCTATTCTGTCTGCCCATATTGTTCTTGAGAGAAGTACGTACGTGTCAAAAGAAACCCTTTCTTGAGGTGTTAATTATGTACAAGAGAAAAACTGTGAAAGGATTTTCAATATCAAGTGCATCATGATTTTAGTCTTCAGCACTTTCTTGTAAATGATGGTGAAGTGTTAAGAGCTTGGCAGAAACAATCCTGTCAAGAACATAGTCTGTGCCTTAAGGCTCTAGGTCATATAGTGTAGGTGTGGACAGCACACACACACACACACAAGAAAAACCTCTTTGATCTGTTAAAGGGGTTGACATCATTAAAGACAGGCTGGAACAACCAGAAAAGTGCCTGGGGCCAAGATGCTGCCCAGCATTCTCTGCTTTCATGCAAATATATTCATTCATTTTACAGGAGGTACTCCAAACTAGAAATGTCACTGAATGAGGTTCTCTGTTCAGAGCAACCACCCAGAGTCCACACACAAGGGCAAATACAGCTGTGGTCTCTGGAGTCCAGGCTCCATCCTTGGGTGACAGCAGACTTGACAGCATTGTCCACATGGTATCAGTTTTGTCTGAGTAAAGGATTCAGGATTGTGTGGGTCACTGAATCTTGTACCAGGGCTCTAGAGAGACAACAAAATAAGGCAGTATGTGCTAGGGCCAAAGTTCTGACAAGAGGCCCCCAAAGACTATTTCATGAATCTGAGAAAGTAAATGTTAAGATGCAGTGGAGAAACCAATATGTTAGAGAGAGATGCTAGAACCAAGAGACTTTGAGTTATTTTTTTTTTCCTGTTGCTACAAGAAATCACCCTGACTAAAAGCAACTAAGGAGAGACGGGGTTATTTTGGCTTCCAGTGCCAGAGGGGTAAAGTCCACCATTGTGGGGAAGCCTTGAAAATAGGCGCTGGAATCTGGCTGATTTCATTCCATATGCATTCAGGAAACGAAGTGAGAACAGGAGATGAGAACAGGCTACAAAACCTCAAAGCTTATCCTTAGTGACATACTTCCTGCAGTAATACTCTACTTCCTAAAGAGTCCATAGCCCTCCCAAACTGCACCAATATCTAAGAGCCAAATGCACAATTGCATGAGCCTATGGGGCATGTGTGATAATCAAGTCACAACAGATGTCTGCCAACGAACACTGCAGGCAAGGAGTAATGGCGGCCCCACAAAAGAGATACTTTGTACTGCAAGCAGAAAAGCTGCAGCGCTGGTAGATGACACTGTCATAAGCCCCAGATGCTGAAATGCAGGATTTGGTGTTTGTCCTGCTGGGCTTGAGTCTTATATTTGTCAAGTCATTCCTTGCTATGTCCCTATTTATCTCTTTTGGAATAGCAGTATTTACTCTTTGCCATGGTATATTGGAATTACTCAGTTTGGTTTTCTTTTGTTTCTTTCAGTGTAGATATTGCCTTGAAATTTCTTGAGTCCTGGACCTTTGCTTTTAAATAGTTTTGGAATTGGTAAAGACAAATGGAACTTATGAAGTCAGATGAATTTGGCATTATAAAAAGACCATGAGCTAATGAGGCACAAGGGTTGGTAAAGTTATGTTTTAAAGGTGTCAGAGGTCCAAAGTTTCAAATTAGAGTCTTAGGGCAGCATGACTGAGGTCCTGGATAGAACTTTAGACAAAGGACCAGATAAATTGAGACATGTCCAGCCCACTGCAGGAAGTAATTGGGCTTATAGCACTCCTTCCTGCACTTAAGAAATAACATTTCTTGCAACCCATCCAGATGGCCTCTAGCATGTGACCACAGAGTGTGCTAATTGCTCTTCTTCCCTAGAAACAGCTAATCAGCACATTCCAAGCATTGCTCATGGTCAAATACCCTCCAAACAGCCACTGTTTATTGTCTTGATGTCTAAAATAAACCAGTCATTTTAAAGGTGGACTTCCTTATGAACCTCTTACCTAAGCACGAGATGCCAAAGCTTGGAAACTCCCGATTGTGTCTTTTTCCCCTTAAAAACCCTGTTTCCTGAGACCTCGGGGCATTCCTCTCCTGCTTCAACAGTTAGGTTGCAATCCAGGCTCAAGCTTTTATTAAATAAACCCTCATGTGTTTTGCAATGGACTCAACTCCTTGTGGTTTTTTGGGTCTTTCAATCTAGGCACAACAAAAGGAGTGTATTTGACTTCCAGAACAACAAAGGGTGAAGGTGTGATGGTTATGCTGCACTGTAATTTGGTGGATTTAGAATCTCATCATGGGAACAACTCTCTGTATGTTCGTGAGAGATTATCTAGATTAGGTTAATTATGAGATTTATTTTGGCTTACAGTTTTAAGGAATATAGTCCACCATGCCAGGGGATTTATGACAATGGGGGCACAAGAAAGTCTCACTGTGTCCACAGTTAGGAAGCAGAGAGAGATAAAAGGTTGTTCTCCCCTATAATGCAGAGACTAAGTAAAGATTGTGGGTTCCTTGAAAATGGCAATGAACGATCACAATAAAGTCCAAAAAGATGCAGAATTGATTTAGGGCCATCCTCTGAGCTTCCCAAGCCCCATAGTTGTAGAAGAGCCTGGTAGCACAAAAAAAGCCAGGAATTTTGAGTCTATCATTGGATTCTGGGAAATGTTACTTCCTTGCAAATTTTCTTAATTTGAATTATATTTTCACTGAAGGCACCTTTGTCTCCATCGTGTAACCACCTAGATTTTCCACAACAGGATGTTCTAAGTGTAGACTTAGAGCAGAGGAACTTGAGTGGGCTTTGAGCTGAGAAGCATGTTTCTAAGAAACATTAGTGGATGATCTTTTCCAGTTCCCACCATTTACCTGCAAATTTCATGATTTCCTTGTTTTTTATTGCTGAGTAATATTCCATTGTGTAGATCTACCACAATTTCTGCATCCATTCTTCAGTTGAGGGACATCTGGCTGTTTTCAGCTTCTGGCTATTATAAATAAAGCTGCTACAAACATGGTTGAGCAAATGTCCTTAAGGTGTACTTGAGCCTCTTTTGGATATATACCTAGGAGTGGGATAGCTGATCTTGAGGAAGCGCTATTCCTAGTTGTCTGAGGAAGCACCAGATTGATTTCCAGAGTTGTTGTACAAGTTTACATTCCCACCAGCAATGGAGGAGGGTTCCCCTTTCTCCACAACCTCTCCAGCATGTGTTGTCACTTGAGTTTTTGATCTTAGCTATTCTGATCCCAGAAGCAGAAAGACACACAGGGTATATACTCACTCATATAGACATATAATATAGGATAAACCTACTAAAATCTGTACACCTAAAGAAACTAATCAAAAGGGAGGACTCTTGCTAAAATGTTCAGTCCTCATCCAGAAAGGCAAAGAGAATGGAAACAGAAGGAAGAGAAAACAGGGAATAAGTCAGGAGCCTGCCACAGAAGGTCTCTGAAAGGCTCTGCCCTGAAGACTATCAAAGCAGATGCTGAGACTTATGGCCAACCTTTGGGCAGGGTGCAGGGAATCTTATGAAAGAAGTGGGAAATAGTAAGATCTGGAGAGGACAGAAACTCCACAAGGAGAACAACAGAACTAAAAAAAATCTGATCACAGTGATCTTTTCTGAGACTGATACTCCAACTAAGTACCATGCATGGAGATAACCTAAAACCCCTGCACAGATGTAGCCCATGGCAGTTCAGTGTCCAAGTTTGTTCCATAGTAATGGGAAGAGGGACTGTCTCGGACATGAACTGATTGGCCTGCTCTTTGATCACCTCCCCTTGAGGGGGAGCAGCCTTACCAGGCCACAGAGGAAGACAATGCAGCCAGTCCAGATGAGACCTGATAGGCTAGGATCAGAAGGAAAAGAGACCTCCCCTACCAGTGGACTTGGGGAGGGGGATGTGTGGAGAAAGGGGAGGAAGGAAGGTATTGGGAGGGGAAGAGAGAGGGAACTATAGGTGGGATACAAAGTGAATAAAGTGTAATTAATAAAAATTTTAAAAAAGAAACATTAGTGGGGAAAGAGGAAAGAACAAGGGAAATGTTACTTGAAATAATTAATCCTATCCTTCCAGAGAACAATAAGCTCAGTTTTTTTTAGTACAGTGTTAAACTGCTCTTCTACTGGCTTGTCATAAGGGGAAAATTAATGCATTCGGTGTGTTCTTTAGAATGACCATTGCTGAATTTCCAGGTGATAATGTATAATGTTTCACTGTGGCCAAACTAAGCATTCCACTCCAAGTGTTCCCAAATAGCCTTTTATGAGAAAGACAAATTGCACACTACAGTTGACCTTCTGGTAGCCATTTTGAAATCTGAATTTATTTCAAGAAAATAAATCAATTTAGAAGCTAGAAACAGCATTCAAGACTTTATTGTTTCTGAGAATTACAAAGATGATACTAAGTAGATGGCCTATGTTTTTTGCCTTTAAAAAATTTTTATTGTAAAAAAATTTCATTACAGTATATTTAGATCATGCTTTTCCCTTCTCCCACCTCCTCTCAGACCCTCCCTGCCTCCCCATCTACCAAAATCCAATTCTACCGCTCTCTCTCTCATTAAAAAACAAAAACAAACAAAATTTAAAAATGCACAAAAATCAAACAATAACAGCAGCAGCAACAATAACAACAAAACGCAGAAAATGGATTCTAAGTACAAGCAAAAGACCAATAAGACAAAAACAAAACAAATGAGCATCAACAACAAACAATGAGTTTCTTATATGTTGGCCAGCTACGCCTGGCCATAGGACCTAATCAGAAGAGAGACTAACACTTTCAGGGAGACTCTATTGGAGAAAACTAACTTTTCCTTTGCGAGTAGAATCAGCTGCAGATATTTTCTTGATTGTCAGTAAAAGCTAGTTTCTACCTCCCTCTCTCAGTGCTCAGATCCCATCTGGCTTGAACCCATGCAGGTCCCACACATGTTGCCACAACCTCTCTGGGTTTGTTGTATTTGGAAGACACTGTTTTCTTGGACTCATTCGACACCTCTGGCTATGTCAATCTTTCTGCCTCCTATTCTGCCCAGATCCCTG
Organism: Psammomys obesus; assembly: GCF_907164565.1. NCBI lineage: Eukaryota > Metazoa > Chordata > Mammalia > Rodentia > Muridae > Psammomys > Psammomys obesus. The sequence goes on from NW_026596085.1 coordinate 9,820,872, forward strand.
AGCCCTTAGGGGAAGGTTTTGATGGAGACATTTGACTTAGGACTGATCATTCCAAAGTCTCTTATTCTCTGGACATTGTGGATCTCTGTGTTAGTTCCCATCTTCTGTAAAAGGAAGCTTCTGCAATGATGGCTGAGCAAGGCACTGATCAATGGGTATAGCAGAATGTCACGAGGAGTCATTTTATTGCTATGCTCCTTTAGCAATTGTATAGTACTTTGTTTTCCTGAGGGTCCATAGCCTATCCAGTCTCAGGTTCTTGGGCACCAGAGCAATATCAAGATGGACATGAGTTCCATCTTGCAGAGTGAGCACTGAATCCAAGCAGTGAGTGGTTGGCCATCCCCTCAACATTTGTGTCGCTATTGTGTCAGCATGTCTTGTAGGAAGGTCACATTTGTAGACCTTTGACCTTTGCAAAGTTTCTGGCTGGATTGATGGTTACCTTTGTCTCCTGATGGCATTCACAGTACCTTCTAGCATCCTGATACTAGTCAGTAGGAGTAGAGCCTCTAGTTAGGCATAAGCTTGACTTCCTCGTGTTCAATAAAATATGTTTGTGCTATATTCAACAATTACGGCCTTGCCATTAGTTTGTGGAGAGCAACCAACAGCCTTGGTGATACCTGAAATGTTTGGGAGTTTCCATAGGGCCATTGTGGCTAATGAATCAACAATATATAATCGATTCCTGGTAGTGGAAAATTCACTTCAAGGCACAAGATGTCTAGACAGGGGTATGATTTTCTCCCATGTTTGGTGACTCCAGTTAGATTTTTTTCATATAGTATATGAAAAAAATATATTTTAGAAAGCTTTTATAATCACAGGTTTCCATATAGTCCCTCAAGTAGCCCTCAGTTTTGCTTGTTTCTTCTCATATTCCTTCCCTTGCCTTTCCCTTACATACCCCCATTTAATTTTTTCATTTCAGGCTACCCCATCTCTCTGTAATAATATATTCTATTTTTTTCTTTTTTCAAAGATTCTCGCATCACCCTTAATCCCTTAATAGGTACCTAACCTTTGTGGTTATACAGACTATAAAGCATTTTGGATGGACTTATTAATATGACAGTAACTCATAAAAAGTGTTAATCTCAATTGAAAATATAATCACATAGAATTACCTATTCCTGGACTGTGCTCAGTGTTGAGTAGACTTTCTTGATTGCAAATTTAAGGACATGAATTTTAAGCTATTAAAAACTGAAGATAATTTAATCAGAATTTTCCCAAGAAAAATATTATTGAAATAGAAATACAAAATTACATTAATATTTAAAATTCTTTAATTTAAATATTGCCAGCCAGATACCCATAGACTGAACTATAATGAATTATTTTTCTTCACACAACCTTGGTTTTTGTTTTAGCACTAAACTCAAGTCTAAATTTGCTCTCTCTTTAAGTCCAGATAAACAACATAAGCAACCTCTCGCTGCAGAGCTAAGGTAATTCATCCATATGTTCTTAGACATAATTAGCAATGGGGCAGAAACGGGGCTTCTCAAGTGGAGAAGGCAATGATGTGATTAGCTGAAAGCAAGTTTGTCTGCTGTAGAACTGGACGAATACATACCCTGGGTACTGTGTAAGAGGCAGATCTGTACAGAGGGAAGTTACAGACTTAGCGGGGGAAGATAAAAGAAAACTGATGAAGACACTATAGAACAAAAAGGTGATGGGAGAGATCAGTGCATAGGGAACCCAACATTGGTTGTCTGGTGAGAGGTTTCTGATATCAGCATCCTTAGGCTGTTCCCCAAATCTGAAAAGAACAAGCAGGTGAGGCCACTCTTGTCTGTTCATTTCAACAGAATGACTCTTGTCCTCTGTCACTGTCCACTTCACACAGCGGCAATACAAAAATCATTGTTCGTATTTATGTGAACCAAGTCCCCTCCATACTTCTTCTTAGAGCTGGGCAGAGCCTCATTAGCACTAGAACCATGAGCAACACAAAGTGAAGTAAACCTTGTGCTGTGATAGAGGCACGGACCTTGTGTTTTATGGAACCAAGTGAGTACTTAGAGAACTACAGTGGGGAGATTCAGAGAGGTATTTAAGGTGGAAGGGTGTGAGTGGGGAAAAGGGAGAAGAGATGGGGTGGTGTTAGTAAAGTTAGCATTTGAGGAAAGAGGTAGAAAGTGGAAGAAAACAAATAGGAACAGTGATTATGATTTATGATGTTTAGTAGAATGTTATGAGTTTGACGCCAGCCTGGTCTACATAGTGAGTTCCAGGACAGCTGGAGCTACATAGTGAGAGTCTGTCACAAAAACAAACAAACAAACAAACAAACAAACAAAACCAAACAGTGGTTTCACATTTTATGAAATAACTGATAAGCTATGCTTAAAGCACTGTAGGTGCATGTTTTCCACAGCATCATATTACTGAATAAAATTCCCAGTTTCTTGTTGATTTGTGGTTCATTTTAACATCTTCAGTGGGTCAGTTTATCCAAGTGGAGAATGACCTACTCTATTCTATTTATTCATCTGTGTTGGGAGCTGCTATATTACTGCTATGGTTTTAATCTGAAATAGTTTCCTCATTCTGTGTTTAATGCTTAGTTTCCAGCAGTGGAAGGGTATGGAAACTTTAGGAGGGAAGGACGCCCTGGAGGAAGTAGACTCTATGGCATGCCTTAAAATGTATACCTACTCCCTGTCTTTGACCTCCTCTTTGTCTCTTTTTCCTTCCCACCATGAGTAAAAGAGTCTTCCCGACCCTCACCTATATCCGCTTCAATGATGTCTTGCTTTTGAAAGTCAGCAAACCCAAAGACCATAGCGAAAAACCTCACTGCGAATTATTTCTTTTGTCTTGTCAGTTGTTAGGGTCATGTATTTGGTTATGAAAAAGTGATTGCTAAATCTATGTACTAGCATCGGTCAATGCTAGCCATTATGTCTGTAAAGTCAGAAGTTCTGTATTAGAATCTCAACTTTTAAAATTTCTCTTCCTTGTGCTATAATATAATGTTCTGGAAAAAAAACCCACAAATTTTATTTTAGCTCACTGTTCTAGGTTTGAGTGCATCATGATAGCAAAGTCACAGTAACAGGAACTTTGAGGGAGATGGTCACATTATATCCATAGTTAGAAAACAGAACAATGAATAGTCAGCTCACTTCCTCCTCTTTTATACACCCCAGCATACCCTGCTTAGGGAACAGTGCCACCGCTAGTGGGAAGGTCTTCCCACTAATCAAGAGAACCCCCACAGACATTTCCACAGGCCGACCACATCTGGACAATCACAGATTGAGACTCCTTTCCCAGGAGATTCGAGATTACGTCAAGTGGAAAATTAAAACCCATCTTCACACCGAACAAGAGCCTATTACCTATTATCCTTTTTAAAAGGAGAATTATAAATTCTTTAGCAAACTTTCCAAACTTAAAGTCCAGTAGATATGTAAATAGCAGCACACTGTGCAGGTTTAAGACATATAGTGCTTTAAGCATAGCTTATCAGTTATTTCATAAAATATGAAACCACTATTTGGTTTTGTTTGTTTTTGAGACAGACTCTCACTATATAGCTCCAGCTGTCTTGGAACTCACTATGTAGACCAGGCTGGCCTCAAACTCATGAAACCTGCCTGCTTCTGCCTCCTGAGTTCTGGGATTAAATGCATGTGCACAGCTGGTATACAACTATTTTTTTTAAAAGCAGTAATATAGAACCTGAAAGCCATTGTAGACCAGAACAATGATAAGACTTTGATGCTGAAGATATCACACAGTTTGTTCCCAGGACAGGGGGGAGTCAAGTTGGAAATGAGCTGGAACCCTTCTCCCTGATGGCTAGCCCTCGTGTTCAGAGAGGTATTCTGTGTAGGCTTTTGGCAGAGAAAGTTCATCAGTTGTCTTACACAGCTGTGAACACTGCTTGTTACAGTGTTGAACTGTCAGGCAAAATAGGTATATTGGTGCAATGGCTTTTTTGGTTAAAGTAATCACCATCAGAATAGAGTTGAGGCCCCTTCTGTAGGAGGAAATACATGGATAGTACAGTAAACCCGATCAAAAGACCACCCCTTCAAAAAGAGGTAAGTAAGAGGACAGTGGGTTGGAATGAGGAATTGTTGAAGAATCTGGGGAAGAGGGAGGATAGGGCATGGAAAGAAGCATTATTATAACGTGTGGATCCTTTAAGATTCTTAAAAAATATTTTGAGTTATCACGAAATAATAAGGCCTATGTCTTGGGAGGTTACAGGCCAGAGATGAAGTAGAGATCTACCACAAATGTTCTGCTGAATAAATATGTCATCAACTTCCTTTTACATTATTCATGTTTATATTAATAGATTATTGCTACTTTCAGTCTTGAGAAAATAAGCTTCTAAGTTAATACAGACTCATAATTTATCAAAGTGCTGTAGGGCCTGCACAAAAAGGGGCCTATACATATGGGATCACAAGTGAAGGACTGGCTCCTGAGACCACCTGAGAAGCTCTTGATAAGATACTTGCTGTAGATGGGAGAGGGGGTCATTTTCTTCAGGGGTGTAGCCATGGGTAAGTTTTCCAACCCCTACCCATGTACCTGAAGGAACACTAAGCAATTAAATTCATTAGGACAAAAAGATAAATCTGAAATAACAACAGCAACCAGAACTTGTTGGAAGACTGGTTGGAAAGAAAAAGGGTTCCCAGAGTGGGAGAGGGGTCGAGAATAAAGGTGAGTGAATATGTTCACAATGAAATTGTCAAAATAGTAAATGTATTATAAGATACAAGATATAAATATTAAAGAGGTAAGAAATTTTAAAGCAATTTAATTGGTTAGAAATAATGCATATAAAAAGTAGTGATTATAATCAGGGAATATTCTAGGAAGAATTATATTTACCGACTAAGACACAGACTTAAAACTTAAAATATAACCTACAAATGGAGGACTTAAATGCGCATTTACTTAGTGTAGTGTTCCAAGTGTCTCATACAAGGTTCTGACCCTCTCTCCAGTTGTATTCAGAATCCAGTTTAAAGCATATTTATTTTCATATCATTTTGTGTTATATCCAAAGGGAGAAATTAATTAACAGTATCCAGTGAATGTGTATATTTGTGTACCAAAACTTAAGAAAAAAATATTTTTGAGAATGATGAGTGCTTACTAGTACCATACCATAATACCAATGTCGCATCATACAGACTAGTAATACCAGTTAAAATTGCCTTAAATGGACAGTGTGTTGCAGTTCTATAACTCGTTTTCTGTGAGATAAAGGGTAAACAAAGAGTATAGTATTTGGCAACTTCTGTGAGTCTCACACTATTTCAAAATAAAGCATGTATATGTAAAGCCTTAACTGGAAAGATTGAGTAGGATGTGTGTATCTGTGGTTCTTGTTAATATCCTTTTGTGCTCACTGTACATTTACAGAAGCAACGAGATGTAATCTTTTGACGTACAATTAAGTGTTTTGTGTTAGGGGTCACTAGTACACATCAATTATCATGGTCTGAGCAAATCATTCAGAAAGGAACCAAACTGCCTAGAAAAGAAGGAACAATGCATGTTTATACGGTTTGATAAACGTGACTGAGATATTGGTAGGACCACCAGTTTGCAACTACAAAATGTCACGGTCACATTCATGTTCTAACAACCCATAGAGCAACATAGCTGTATACAGCAATCTATATGTTTATATACGTTTCTACGATTTCTTTTCTAGGAGTGCTGCATCCCTAACTGTATGTTGAAGTCTGTTTCAGTGAGCAGAGGAGACTGGAGCGCAGACACCTCTGGGTTTGGAGTGTCTGTGACGCTCTAAGTGCTGTGAGAAGCCTGCCTGTTTTCTCACTAAGGCATCCTAATGGCCGCAGGTAAAGTATAATTAGCTCCACCTCGAAATATTGAAATTGACTCAAGAGATCTAGCTACTCTTCAAAGGCATAAAACCCGCGTGAGGGCAGGTTGTAAACTCAATCTGCAGTGCCTTTCGGTGCCCCTCTTCCACACACAGGATGTGAGGATCCTGGTTTTACTCTAGCTCAAAGACTGTATGTATCTCCAGAGAGAACTACTTTCTCGTCTTAGCTTGAGAAAGTATTCTGTATTGATCATTGTTTTCTAAAATTTTCTGTTCTTATAGGGAAGACTTGATCAGTTAGGGACTAAGTCCTAAATATTTTTGAGCACCTTGAATTTTCTACTCTGTTCTGTGCAGTGGTCCTTCCCTCAGAACCTGCTCCTACTTTCTCCAAAAAGAAAACCTTTATTTCAAGGATGTTGGCAAGGCCACCAAATCTCCCGGAGGAGCAATGTCTAGTCACACTGTTGCATTTAACTGAAGTGCCACTTCAGTGATGATTAGTTTCAACTGCTCTCAGAACAAATATCAGAACCTCCAAAAATGCTGTTTTCTTCCTTTAGAAAAGACAAAAAGAGAGAGAGAGAGAGAGAGAGAGAGAGAACTTCTGTAACATTATCCAGAAAACCAAATTTCCCAAACATAACCAGAGCCACACCATTGCGTTTCCACATTGAGGCCACATACAAATATGTTTGATGTGTAGAATCTAAGCCATGAGACAGTATTTATGAATAAATGGGCTACCAGGTCGATTTGAGGAGAGATTCTAGGTGACACAGCTGGAACACAGCCTTCCAGCTTTAATAATCAAAGTAGCCCTTTATTAGGTTATTAAGTAACGAATAAGCAAGCATTCTGAATTTCAAGGGCCAAGGGAATTGACCTCTGGGGGAGGGGAGATAAATGAGTCCATGAGAATCCAGTATGCTGCCATGCTTGTTCAGTCCCTAGGAACTAAAGCAAGACAGGAAGCAAGTGGAGTTTTAGTGCTAGAACTTTTCAAGGTGGGCCCCTAGGCTCATGAGCCTATTCTATAATTATTTCCTGGTTCCTGGTACTTCACTCAACACTTACTGAGTACATACACTTTCCCATATGGTCCATTTTCTACAGCATCATCTAACAATTTTTCTATCAGCTATAGACGGAGAAGCAATTTAACTTTACAGCCCGGGCACTGAAACCACTGTGTTTGTGCCCATAGCGTCTCTGCCAACAATAAAATCCAAAGAGTTGGATTGGCTGTTTTACTGGCTTCATGGTCTCCAACAACAATATTGCTTTTGTCCAATATTAAATACATTTTACAGAAAAATAAGTGAAGGCGGTTTAGGATTGTATTGATAAGCATCACAAGTCTTAACTTCACCACCGTTGACTGAAAGGGATGATGTAATACATCTATGAACGGCATGTTAAAAACTCGAGTTTCAGATTAAGTAATAAACCGTGAGGGGTCAATGTGCTAGTCCGCAAGAGTCACTAAGTACTCTAATCCAGTTTATGTGTTCTTCTATTCCATATTAACAAACAATAGTGTATAAAACAGACTTACTTTAAGTAATGATTTTTGCCTAAAATAATAAAGGATGGATTTACTACTGCAGAAGTTCGTTTTAAAGTGGGGCCTCTGATGTGGCAATGCTGATGATAAGCAGTAAACTTTGGAGTTGTTTTAAGGGAGGGCTTGGAACAATTTTCAGGAGGCTAGAGAAAGCCTGGGAAGAATGCAGTATTTGGGCACTATACATTCACTAGGCCCTTCTCTTGCTTTCCATTCAATGGTGAATAGAAGACTCTGTAATCCAAACGCAGTTCAGAACATCATTGACTTATAGCCTTCAGAAATAAGTGTTTGAGTTATCAAACTTAATAAACAAACAAAACAAAACAGAAAAATTTTGGCCACTGATACCAGGTAAGGGATATGAGGCTAAAACAATAAGGAGTGTCAAAACAGGTTCACGGCATACTGCAGAAATCACAATAGCTATGAACCGATTTCTTTGCTTTGTCATATAAACATTTGAAGACACAGATAATTCTGCATTCACCCTGTAAATTTCACATAACACATGTTTATTAGTCAGCGTTCTCTAGAGAAACAGAAGCAGTAAGATTAACAAACACATTCAAACAGTTTGTTAAACCAGGTTACATTAAAACAGCAGCAACAGTTGCCTCAAAACCAAGAGGATGATTTCGACTTTCAGTTACTTGTAGTTGAATCATCTGGAATGAGCTCAGCAAAAGTAACACAGATACGGAAAGAGGGAAGAAGTAGTGTTACCGGGACAGTAATAGACTGGTGACAGAGAGAGAACAAGCTAGATTTAGGTGAAGACAGAATGAGACAAAGAACGCAAAGGAGCCAGGAGAGTAGAGCAGATTGCTGGAGTTAGCTTGAGGCCAAGCAGAGCAACTCAGAGGCTGAGAGAAGCCAGATTGAATAAGTCAGCTGGGAGAGGAGTTTGAGCAGGAACAGCTGAGTTGAACCAGCCAGCCCAGAGCTTAGTAAGAACAAGAAAGGGTGAGCTTATTCAGCAGTAAGTCTCAGAGGCTGTAAAAATTCTAGCCTAGGTTAGATTGTACAGAGGCTAGAAGCTTCCAGGACTGGGCCTAGGTTAACAGAAAGAGGCAGTAATCCTCTGAGGCAACAATTCAAACAGGTGAATAAAAGTTCCTTGGACAAGATAATAATAAAATCTTAAAACTGTAACCTTATCCTCTAACCCTCATAACATAAAATGTAGTCTATATTAGAAGATCTCCCACATCTTTAAAATTCCCAGTGCCTGAAAACTTTCAAATATATGAACTATATGCTCCTATGAATATCAAAAGCAAATTACATACTGCTAATAGATTAGGGTATTAAGTATAACTATTTCAAATGAGAAAAGCAAGGCCATGCCAATGAACAACTACACAATAGGAAAATCAAATGAAGCAGAACAAAAAACATAACTTGAAGTTCCAATGACACCTGGAACTTGGGATGTAATCTTATGGACTCCAATGAGCTTTAGGAATGTCTAATCTTTAGATTAGTCCTTGAGGAATGGCTAATCATTAATTGTTTCATAACATAAATTTGATATTATAGATTTATAACACTTATCTCAACCAATGTTACATGATAAAGAAGTAGAACGAAAAAAACCCTACCAATATCTATTTAATGTGTGTATAAGAATCTTCTTAACACAGAGGAAAAAATTATAAAAATTACAATCCTTGTTTCTGTAACTGGCACATGGTCTTAGCTGATATCTATAAGTATCTTCCCCTCCTACCCATTCTGTAGTTCTTCTACCTGCAGCAAGCACTTCAGCAGGTCTTGGCCACTTGACCCGTACCTTCAAGCATGGGCCATTTGTCATCCTACCGAAATTGGTTTATTTAGTTTCTCATTGATATTAATAACAGGACATGACAACATCAACAGACACAGGATCTCATGCAGTCCAGGCATATTTTTCTCTTTTATCCAAATGGAAACATCATTGGATTTGCCCTCATGGTCTGCTCAATCATATCTTCTAAAACTGCTACTCTTTCTATGCCAGTTGACTAAAGAGTTATCAGGAGCCCAGAAAGGCAGGAGGGAATGTTAACTTGCAGTTCAATGGAATGTTTGTTAAGCTTCTTGTCAGAAGCATTCCTCTCTTTGGAACCAAATAAAAGATTTTGATTGGACCACAGAGCATACTATCATGGGAACAAAAAGCAAAATTTTAACTTTTAGGCCTGCAGGGCACAAGATTATTGGAACAGGAAGCAAAATTTTTCAGGGTAGGTCAGTAGGTCAATAGGTCAGATGGTGAGTGGAACCATTCCCATTTTCACCTCTTGATTCTTAGACACATGCATCACTGCCATTTTGTCTTCAAACTCCATTTTACCTAAGCTGAGCAAGTCCCTCTCTAAGCAGCAATAGTTCCCCAAAGCATAGTGCCTGTTCCTAACAAGTCAAAGAACGAATAAATTTGATTGTTTGGGCAAAAAAATGTCCACTTACATTCAATGTCAGTGGACAACGATGGAATATTTGGGAAAGTCCCTAATCTGATTGCTTAAAATTATAACTTTAACATGGCTCAGATGCTTGCAGTTTTTATGCTTAGAAACACAGCTTCTGCTCCTGCTCAGGCTACCAGAAGAAACAAGGCTCCCAAGTCCATGCCTGGTAGCCCTGATCTATCAACGACTCTGTTTATGTGACGGGAACAATAAAAGATTTTGTTGTTTTATGATCTCATTGGCATATTCTTTCCCCTTCCTCATGGAGCTCAATAGACATAACACTTTCAAGTCTGACCATCCTTTGACTACAGCCTAGAAATCAGTATAAAATGCATATCTGTCCATGTATCACTCTAAGAAAAATATACAACCATATGCACCGTCTGACGTTCCGCCCCTGTGAAGGTTTTTCTTCATCAGTGTCCTTCATGGCTATCCCAGAAAGGGACTAATGCAGCTGTTCATTTCTGAATGATGCCTATGTAACTTTATAACTCACAGAACCATCCGTAAGGGAGTCTCCACCATTCTTTTTCTTAGTTCATCACAGGGTGAACCTCAGAAGGCTATATGTGGATATGGTGGTTGTTGTGGGGGTACCAGGACAGGGGACACGTGGAAGATATTGTAGCAATAATAGGACCCCTAAGAACTTGGGCAACTTCTTTGTCTAACTGATTTATGGCCTTACGACCTTCTTTGGCCTGATCATGTAGATACCACTTTTATTTGACAATGGATTGTTGCTGAGTATGTCCAACTTTATGTCTTGATAATCCAGATACCATCCAGCTCTTAGGAAGTTCACATATTAACCTGATACTCCATTGTTAAATGCTTAATTTCCACTAAGTACAGTGATAGGCCAAAAGCTGTCTATCAAAACATTATTGCTTGCAGATGATGCCAAGCCTTACTTCTAAATCCCAAGGGCCTTTATAATGATTCACCTATAGGCCTGCCAAAAGCTCCAAACACCATCCCTCCCTACCACTAACACCTCGCATACTATCATGTCCGCTGGACTATATGGCCTAAATAGCAGAGCAGCATGCACAGCAGCCCAGATCCGTTTTCTGAACCATTTGGTAGAAGCACTGGAGTAAAACATGCAACTGAGAAATGTTCTCTTCCCAACTCCAAGCAGGCACACTTTTTGTACAATTTTCTCAGTAATGCAAGCCTAAGAAGCACTGGATGAGTGTGTAAATCGTTGACAAAGTTCTCAGTGAAATCTCTAGGAGTCTAGTAGTTTCAGACATGGAGAAAGATAAGTTCTTACGCTTGGCCTTCCTGCCATGTCCGGCATGGCTAGGCCTTAACCTGAATAAAAGTGGTGAGGAAATGAAGAAAGGACAGACAGACAGATACATATCCAGAAATTTGGAGTCAAGCTGGTTGTGTGTGTCATACAAACTATGCAACAATCTGGAACCTCAGCATGCTTATTGTGGATATCACAGAGGGGAGGGACTAGCTTGGGGCAGCAACAAATAAAACTATGGATGGAAGAAATTATCAAAACCCAGAAAAATAATACGGGGCTAGATTAATTTGGTGGGCATTATAATCAAGAAAGTCAAATTGATCTCTGCATTTAAAGCCCACCATTCTGTGAATTTCATTTAGCCATCACACTGAATACTTTAACTTTCAGGTGCTTCTATCATATAAGAGAACAGAGAATGATTTGTGTTGGTATAATGTTCTTTTAAAATGTATATGCCTTACCCTTGTTAATTCAAATGCTGATTTCCCCACCCCCAACTCTCTGATTTCAATCTGGATATTGCATTGTGATACTCACTATAAGCATCCTGTCTCAACTCTTGTGTAAATAGGACACAAATAAAGCAACTAGATACAATGTTGTGCAATGGGAGGAGCCAGAGGACAGGAAAGAGGGGAGGAGCTAGAGAACAGGAAGGGGCGAGAAGGAGGAGGAGCTGGAGGAGAGGAGAGCGAGGAGAGCAGAGCAGGAGGAGAGAGCTTGGAGGACTTGGAGCATGAACCAGACCTAAGATTTCACAAAAAGCAAGTATAATGTGGGAAATCTAAATGTTAGGAAACTGAGGGCTTGGAGGTTTAGGAGGGAGTAAATATTGCCCAGCATTGTGTTCTAGGTTAACTAAAAACCCAGTCTCTGTGTGGTGATTTGGTTTTACAGCTGCTGAGGATTAACAGCAGCGTTACTAGAAGAGAAACCAATAGTAAATTTTAATTACCACCTACAACAGATTTTATTAGACGGGATCCTAAGTGCGTTATGATTTTAGTCTGTAAAATCCCATGTGCTAAAGGGTTGGTCCCAGCTGGTGGGGTTGTAGGGAGGTGATTAGATTGATGTCGACCATTCAGTTTTTTAGTTCACAGCTGAACGGGCTCCAGGCCCCGCCCCTTCACGTCTGTCTCTGTGCTTCCTGAAGCATCTTCATCTCCGCTCCAAAGAGATGGGCCAATGTCATGAACAGAAGCACCTAAACTGAGTCAAAGCAGACCCTTTCACCTTGAGCAAGGCTTCATGGCAAGGGAACACTAACTCAGACAGAGTATTAATCAGTGTTATACGTAAATATGATATTCAAATAGTAAAATCTATAGTTCTTGCTATTTAACATACATCTCCTCCCCCCCACTTTTGGTAACAGTACTGTTGCTTTCCTTTAGGGAAACACCTCTACACCCTTTAACTGGCACCATTTTGATGCATGAATTCTCTGAAGGCGTTTGGAAGCTTGCTGAGGATGTCAAGTGGAGGTGGGAGTGGGGCTAAGCCATCAGCATTGACTCTTGCTGCAAGGGGATCATGATTCTTTTAGGCTCCAGTGAGATTGATGGAAGATAGAAACTAGACTTACCAGGGTCACAAGGGGAGACAAGTGTGTTTCCTCCAGCACTGTGGTAGCTTTCACATGAGACTAAAGATGACTACAGTGTAGTCAATAGAGGCAGAGGAGACAATCATTGCACTCCTGAATCAAGCCCTGCTTTAAGAAGTATTGCGGCTACCTCTCTGTCACACTTACTCATAGTCAGAAATGGCCCTGGCTGGCTGATAGCCTCAACTATTTATTTAAGTGACTAGAGAGAAATCACACAAACACACACACACACACACACACACACACACACACACACACCCCAAACACACCCAACAGGTTGTGTTTATATATTTGTTCATACACATACATATATGCATATGTGTGTAGAACAATAATAATATAAAAGAGGCTTATCAGGTTGAGAGTGAGGAAGATATTGGAGGAGTTGAAGTATTACAGAGCTTCTTGGTTTTTTTTTTTTTTTTTTTTTTTACTCTATTATTTCTCTTTTATTAAACTAGCCAATAAGGGACACTTCACTCACAGTCAGAAATAGCCCTATCTGATAGCACCAACTATTTGGCTGATTAGACATGTATTAGAAATTAGAGAAAAATTTAAATATTAAAATAATATACAATATAGAAATGTAATACAATTTACTGGCAGTACTTTCTTGGGCTTTTAAATTTTAGTTATAAAATAGCTTCTGCTTTTGATTTGGGACAAGCAGTCTTTTGAGAGACACTTGCATTGTTCGAAAAATTCTTAATAATATTTAAAGAACTCAATTTGGTGAAGTGGTTCATAATAGCTGATACTCAGGATAATGTGTATTCATACTTATTAACTCTGAACAAAAGCCAAAGCCATTTGCAGAAGGAAAATACATGTGTGTAAAAGTGGGCAACATTTAAATTTTCTACTCATACAGATATAATAATCTTCTTTTTCTTTCTAATGTTATCTTTTCAATATTTCCCTGCAATTCCTTATCTGCACAGCAACTTTCCTCCAGCTTACAAGACCTCAGCATCCACATGGCCAGCTGTTGGAAAACTCTGTTTGTCAACTGTACAGAAGCTTGTAGACTTCATTCTGCCCATGAAGACTTTATGTTCCACTGCAAAACTTCTCTTCTCTTCTCTTCTCTTCTCTTCTCTTCTCTTCTCTTCTCTTCTCTTCTCTTCTCTTCTCT
>NW_026596085.1:9834769-9863199 GCF_907164565.1 Psammomys obesus
CTTCTCTTCTCTTCTCTTCTCTTCTCTTCTCTTCTCTTCTCTTCTCTCTTCTCTGTGTGAAAGAAGTATACACATGTTTGAATGCATGTTTGAGTGTTTTTGTGAGTACGGGTTCACGTGCGTGACTGGCTATATGTGCATGTGAATGCTGAATATTGAAGTTGAGTGTCTTTCTCCATGGCTCTCGGTTGTATTTATTGAGGCTGGGTATCTTGGTTTAACCCAGAACTCACCAGTTGGCTAGACTAGCTTGTCAACTTGCACAAGACACTTGTTTCTGTCTTCTGAGTGCCAGCATGACAGGAAGTGCCATGCCACTGGGTAATTACGTGGGCTCTGGGTATACAATTCCCAGTCCTCGCACAGTAGGCACTTTTTCCATGAAGTCATCTCTTCAACCCCCGAGGAAGACTAGTAATATTAAATAATTATAAAGTATTAATTTTTAAACCTTACAAAATTAAATAATTACCGTGCGTACATTATTTTAGACCTTAGGTGGAGCAGCTAGGAAATGAAGGCTTGTGTTACTTCGTGGGTGATCTTTGCGAACTCTTTTGAGATCACTCATGGGTTAGGAGAATCACCCTCATACAGCTCCAGCTTGCCTTTAGAAGAAGAGCAAGCCCCACTGTTTGGAGCAGGAGAAGTGATAGTTGATGAGTCAAGGGACCCAGAAGTCAAGCACACGCTGCCTTGTAGGTAGAATAACTTTTAATTCTAAAAGGCTATTTCCAAGAATCTGGTCACTCAATGTTAATGGCCACTAAAATCACAAGAGCAGCAACCCCAAGCTATATGAGTCTTGACAGTAGCAGATAATCACGTTTGTGGTAGATTTCTAAGTGATTGAGTGTTTCTGATTATTTTTTACATTTGTCATCATTTAAAAATGCGGAGGATAAATAAATGAGCGTGTAGACTGACACAAAGGAGATGAGCAAAATCCACACTGAGGAATGCTCCAGGTTGCAGGGTATAGGGGTGTGGGCATGACGGCAGGCACCTAGCATCGCTGTAGGTGACGGGGACAGGGAGGGTCCATTTAAATAATTTCAGTGGGCATGCTCACAAGTTTTAATGTATGAACTTTAATTGGGTCTTAATTCAAACAAAAACCATGGAAGAAAATCAGAGAAATCAGGATACGGACTGTGTATTGCAGAGCAGTAAGAACCTGGCTAATGCTTTGCAAAGCTGTTAGTCATGTGGTTTTGCTTTTAAACAAAGATTCCATCTTTCATAGGTACGTACCAACATAGTCATTGATGGGGTGAGGTGATCCGTGACCTTGCTTCCAAATAGCCAGGGAAAGGTTGGCAGGAAGTAGGACAGAGATGACACTAGTCTGGTTCTACTTTAGGGATGATGTAAGGTCAGGGAGGGGCATGGGGAGTTTTATCACACTATTCTTTGTACAATCTTACATATTTAAAACATTTTCTAATAAAGCCCCAAAATAAATTCAACAAGCAAACAAACAGTTGCTTTTTCGTTTTCCCCTTTTCTTATCTCTCCTGCATGTGTTCTATGAAATGGAGGCTGGAAGGAATTAAACAATTTACCCATTCTTATCTTCAGCTTGTTAGGGTCTCTGAAGATTGTTAATTTAACTTCATGAACTACCTGTGTGCATCCTTTGTGTGTGAAGACTCTTTCTACTCAGTGACTCTCAAGAATGCAGAGACTGGTGTGGAAAGAGAACTTCAGGCCAAACACATGTTATTTTAAAATTTTCATTGAATAATTAATTAATCTTGTATATTGAAGTAATTTTATTAACTATAGGTAGTAGTATATATCCTACTACCTACCTTTATCATGACCAAATTAAAAAAAAATGAGTATTTTTTATCATGCAGTTAGGTTTTATTCTGAGCTCAGATTGTAGTAAGAAATGAACAAAAATGCTTCAGGTAAGAAGTATAAAAAAAATCAAAATATTTTCCTCAGAAAGTTTACTATTTATAGTTTAATGCATACTCTTTAGAATTGTTTACTATTTTACCTTTTGCATAATTGCACGTGTATGCTTATTCAAATCAGAGAATTGTAGCTTCTCTGTGGTGAGCTTTCATCCTTAACAACATACATTAACATAGTGTTCTCTTTAAGCTTTAAGTGAATTACCCAACTGTGGGTCCAGTGACAATACAGTGCTCCAATACTAACAAGCACCCAGTTGCTACCTGTGTTTGCACCCATGATGGTAGAGTTCATGTTCATGCAGCTTTGTTGGCTTGCTTGTGAAAGGGTTTCTACCAGGCGAAGTCATCGGGGTTCCTCAAAGGTCCATGGGGACTCCTCATACGTGAAGCAATGACTGCGATTCTGTTCAGTTCTATTCAGCTCTTCTTCTAAAGCTTGAACAAATCTCTTGCTCATGAGCAGTATGTCTCAAGGCCCATTCCCCATGTCTGAGTCACCATCAATCTGTTTACTTTAATTCAGTTTTACGTGTAAAGTGGTAATTTCTTATTTGCTGGCTTCCTGTCAGTTATGCCGTTTACAGCCTTATGCACCATCTGTGTTCTTTCATGCATCTCTCTCTATTTGTGAATTTCATAACTTTTTTTTTTTCCAAAACACACACAGTGGTCATTCCTTTTCTGTTGCATCTGCATTTGGTCTTTACTTAACTTTCATTGTGGTGTCTTCTAACAAACAGCCTTTGGGGTTTGGTGTGGTTTGGTTGTTTGGTTTTGGTTTTTCAAAACAGGATTTCTCCGTGTAGCACTGGCTGTCCTGGAACTTGCTCTGTAGACCAGGCCTCAAATTCAGAGATCTGACTATCCCAACCCCCCAAGTGCTGGAACGTAAAGACCTGCGCTACCAAACCTGAAACAACTTATGTTTTTTTTTTTTTTTTTGTTTTGTTTTTTTTATGAATTTGTTTGATCAGCTTAAGGCCTCCAGTACTGTCTCCTCCTAAGAAGGTTTTCCTGAACAGTGAAATTTAGAAATATAAATTGCTTCCTTCTGGTAGTACCATAGACTTATACCTTTGACCTTTAAATAGTGCTCTTCCCAGAATGCCTTATAATTCTGGTTACTGGTTTACATTGTCTGCATGTGACAATAACATAAATTTCATAGGTAACTTCCAAAGGTTCAGTATTCGTGTTTCTGTACATTTCCTCTTCTTATAAATTTAGACTAAATCCCTGCTGGCATTTTACACAATCTCGTTGAACTTAGAGTAATTTAAAAATGTCATTTTAACTTATTTATTTACTTGGGACTAGACATCTATTTACCTGGGACTTCATTTATATTTTTCAATAAATCTGATACATTTGTGTCATGGCTATTAGATAGTTTCTATCATGAAAAATTCTAGTTCTGGGAAGAGGATAGGTAGAAATTTGAATATCTTCTCCTACCACAAAGCCAAGAAGCTCTGCTACACTTATGTCAGAAATAGCTCTGGAACCAGGCACATTAAACTCATCAGCTAAACTGGAGACAAATGGGGTCTAATAAAGATCAAACCTGCAATAGTTTGATGGAAGACTGGTGTAGTACTCTGTACTTGGCAGTACAAGCACTCCACACTAAAAGAATAAATACATAAAAATCACTTGTTAACTTTGAGATTGCTAAGAAACTGATTATTTGAAAAATCAATTAAAAAATTACCAGATGTCTTCTCATATCAATATACCATATCTTGGGGTAACATAATTTTGATAAAAGGCTATTTCTTTGCATGGAAACATTTCTGATTTTAAATAAGGAGGAATTATCATTTGAAACAATTAATTAAACACATCTGACTAATTATAATCAATGGTTCATGTGACATAAAAAATAGGTATTATGTACTTCCCAACCATGTCTGTAAGGCCAGGTACCAAAGTGGTCTTGTCATGAATGGATCTAATCAAGCCATTATTCAAAGTACTAATTTTCAGGAAATACAAGGGATAGCAGAAAGTTAGCAGATAAAGCAGGGACACATTTAACAAATGGATTATAAGACACTTAACAAGGGCAAACTTTTTTTTTTTCAGTAGTAATTAAAAGTCACAAGAAAAAAAATAAGGAGGCCAAAAAATAAAGTACAAGTATTGTATTAAGCACCTCCCCAAAGGGCTCATTTTAGTTCCTAATTTAACTAATGAATAAAGGCAGTGCTCTGGGTTTAATGCAGATTAAATACCCACAATACCATGATCACCTGTAGAATACTATGCTTTACAGAAGCATGGCATTTTTTTAAATGGGGAATTCCTTTATTTTCTTATTCCTTTATTTATTTTGGTGCTCAATAATGTGATATTTAGTTATAATAAGTATCATGAGTTATGGTCTATTTGTTGATTTTTTTTTCTGTTTCAACAATTATTTACATGTTCACAAAGACATCTTTGCCGAAAATTCTTTGAGCCAGGCATAGAAGGGTAGGCCTGAAATTTAAACAATTATAAGTTAAAGTAGAGGAGCAAGACTGCAAGGATATGTCAGAGCCAAAGTCAACCTGTTAGGCCCATTTGCTCAAGGACAAGGTAACATCCTGGAATTCTGGGAGTTGTAGTTCTTGGGAAATAACAAGCGACATGTTTTGTTGTTACTGTTGTTTTCTCTAATTAAGTTTGTTTGAGCCATCTGCATCAGAAGTGCTTGATCGCCTGTGGGCAGGAGGTATGTAGACCGGAAATAGGTCAGGATGCATGCTTGTCCTGATTGGACCTGATAGGAAATGCAAAGAATTGTAGGTTTTGCCTTTAACCTGCCCCTAGAACATGTGACTCACTCCTTGGGATCTCAGAGTGGACCTGACCAGAGTCCATCCTGGTCAGTATTTAACTGAAGCTTGCTTCAAGTTTGGTTTGAAATTGTGGAACTGGTTTTTCTCTTGAGAATCTCAGGATTAACAGTGGTCCTTGGCTAGCTCCAACTTCCAGACCAGCTTGGGTTATACAAGAGCCTGTCTCAAAAGAAAAACACACAAAAATCTTTAGTATTTCATGGATGTATAGACTTTCAGAAGCTATTTTAGGACAGTGTTGTAGGGTTTCCTCCTCCTTCCATTCAGATTGTAACAGTTCTGTTGTTTGTATTTAGTGATTCACGATACTGACTTTCCCTAATTATTTACCCTTCTTGTTTATCTCTTCAGCTTTCAATAGAAAGGGCACTTCCTGAGAGATTTATAGATGGAAATTAGCTAGGTGGGGATGTGTGTTATGGCTGGAAGGGCAATTGCAGTGAGGTGGGAAAGCTCAGAGGCAGGATGGAAATCATGTTCTTTTGTGTGGTCAAAACATACTGATTAAAAGATTGGTTGTAACAGGCTTGGGTGAGAGTACAAAGAAAGTTAGGGATTTATGAATGAGAATTCTCATTATACTTGTGATTTATGAAGACCTCTTTGGGTAAGTGCATTTCAAGGAAATATGAAATAGCCATTTAACAAAGTAAGCATAAGAAATT
Organism: Psammomys obesus; assembly: GCF_907164565.1. Lineage (NCBI taxonomy): Eukaryota > Metazoa > Chordata > Mammalia > Rodentia > Muridae > Psammomys > Psammomys obesus. Next base: position 9,840,206 of record NW_026596085.1, read on the forward strand.
GGGGTTTTGTTTGATGTGTGGTTCCACACCATCCTAGTTTTCGTTTCTATTGTTATGATAAGTACCACAACTAAAAGCAGTTTAGGGAGGAAAGATTTTTGTCATCACAGGTCATTACTGAAGGAAATCAAGGCAGGAACTCAAGCAGGAACAGAGCCAGGAGCCATGAGAGAATCTGCATACCTGCTCTCTTGCTCAGCTAACTTTCTTACACAGCCCAGAACTTCCGCATAGCCCAGGTGTGGGATAGCAACCGCCCACATGCTCTGGGCCACATCAGTTTGCAATCTAAGGTCAGTGTTCTCTGTAATGTCAAGTTGACAAGCAAGATTAGGCACCACACATACCTCATGGGCGTTGTGCACTAGGATGGGCTATATTGTCATGCCTTCTCACGTTTCAGTATGGCTGATAACGTACTGCATTGGTAATATTTGCATTTTTCAAAACAGTCGAAGGATGATAACTTTCATGGTGATAATTATGTTGGTAACTTGTTTGGACATTTTGAATAGAGTTGTCATCCAGGATATTAAAAGCCGTACAATAGACACTTGAATTTGGGCAGCGTGCTAGAGCACACTATATTATTCTATGTTTTCTTAACTAATTTGGGTCATAATTAGTTCTGGACAATAAAATATAAGTGATGTGGGTCTATATCATAAAGAATACATTACAAGTCTGATATGTTTCCTGTGAATCTAACTAGCTAAGTTTCAGTTTATTTGCTATGGCAATGTGTTTGATTTTACTTACGTTCAAATATGGCTCAAATGATACATTAAATAAACAAACAAGAACAAAACAAGTGGAAAGAGAAACAATAATCAAATAGAATACACTGCAGTTGTCATGTGAGGTGTGAAAAGTTATTGGCAAGGGCAGTTTAGGATAAATGTCTGGGATGTGCCTGCGTCTTGATCTTTGTTGCACGTTAGAAATGACAAGAAGGAAGCAGCATTTGAGTTGAGAGAAGAAGGGCTAGGCTGTTGGCAGATGACCACAAGCAAAGCAAGGAAGGAAAAGGTTCAAGCCAAGAAAGAACAGGGCAAGACACTTACCCTAAAAAAAGCCTCCCTCATGATGTTTGCCCAGTGCCTACTAAATTTGGGCAAGGGGTTCTTAAACCTGGGTTTCTGTTTTAATCTCCCTAAAGAGCTAGTTATAAAAGAAACAGATTTTTTGGTTTCCTGTAGACACCCCCACAGAGGCATTTATGCTGTGGTACCTTTGAAATACCTTTTAAGTGGCAATTCCACAAAAAAAGAAGTAACACTTTTGTTTCTATTCTAGACAGACTTTTTGACATGAATTTATAATGCAAGCTTTAACTTTATCATTTGTTTAGCACTTTTCCACAAATGGATGGATTACGAATCTTTCTTGCCATGACAGCTGTTGGGTTTTCCTAAGTACTTTCAGCAAATAATAGTTTTTAGGACTTTCCTTAGACTCTGAGTCATAAAAGAAAGATCTCCAGGATGTGTTAATTAATGACTTCCAATGGAAATAGAGAAGGCGGCTGCGGGGGAGTGATTGATATTTACATCCTGTGGTAGATGAGCTCAGTTATACCATTGAAACCTAGAACAATGGAATGCTTTGAAGACCAACTTCTGATATTCTTCAGTGTTCTGCATCAGCTTGTTCTGGAGGACTGCAGGTTGCTTAGAGTCTTTGAATGAAAAAGCCTTTGTGTGCAAAGGTGAGAAATCTGCCTTCCTGGTCTCTTATTTGTGACGAAACCTCGTCATGTTCAGCTACCGCCACAGAGTGTACACAACGACTCTCCAACTTCTGATTAGTTTGTTACCATGGAAACATGAGATCCCAGGAAAATACTGCTTTGGGTTTTCAAAGTAGTTTAACTCAATCTCTACCTGTTTGGGAAGGTTCCTGGGTTACATGTATGGGGTCCCCTGGAACAGGTGTCATAGTATGAACTATAGTGTGAAGTATGTTTCTCTAAGGGCATATTTCCAAAAAAAAAAAAAAAAAAAAAAGCCTTTGTGTCAACATATCCTGCCTTTCAAAATAGAAATGACTTCTGTTATTTTCTATAATTACTCAGCAGGAATTATGTAAGTACAGTCTTTCAAACCAGCATCTTACAATCAAATCCAATTGAGGAAAAGTATGTGCTTTGCTCTGACACTGGACACTTATGCAGTGCTGCTTCATGCAAAAATCAAAGCAGGGAGCAAGAGCAACATGGCATCCTTTAAAGAAGGTATGAAGGGACGGGTCCCTGACTGTGGCCTTCATGTGTCATTGAGCTAGCATTTCTAAATACCAAGGTTGTAATTTCCATTTTCATTTTCTGATGTGAAAACAAATGGTTTAAGAGCTGGAGAGAAGGATCTCTCTGACTTTTGCTTTACTTGTAGAAGTGGTGTTGATTCTTTAGGGCATGGAAAGTAAAGGTGCTCTTTAGGATGGTGTGACAAACACACTTGTTCATTATTATTGGTTTAATCCAAGTAGCATTATGCTAGTGTGCACCTTCCCTAATTCATTCCCTCATCACACACTTTTTTTAGTATCTATGTTAAGTGTTAAGAGTCAATGAGTAAGTGACTTAGAAGTCTGGTCCCTGGGTTTTGGAAATTCATATCCTTATGGATAAATAACACCCTGTTTTTCCAATGGAAATTTTAACTGTTCAGTGTGAACTTGGCTAGATGAAATTGATTGATGGATTTGTGTCAAGGTCTTAGTATCCATAGGAGGCTGGCCTAGAACTCACTATACTTCTGTTTCAGCCTCTGGAGTGTTGAGATTACATGTCTGCACCACCATGGCTGGCAACTGAAGCAACTTTTGTCAGTTAAGAAGATGGCAGCCTGTGCTTATAGTCTTCAGGCCCCCATTTCCCAAGGTGCTTTGTTTTCTTGGGTCATTTACAGTGGTAAGAGCAGAGGCCCAAGACTTGCTGTGATTTGTTTTAACTATTATTAAATGTACTAATTCCCAATCATCTCCATCCTCTTTGCCTCTGGATTCTACTGCATTTATTTCTCTTGCTTCAGGGAAGTTGTTCTCAACCTTCCCAGCGCTGCAATCCTATAATACAGCTCATGTTGTGGTGATCCCCCAACCATAAAATCTTGTTACTACTTTACAACAGTAATCTTCCTACTGTTATAAACTGCAATGTAAATATTGGATAAGCAGGCTATCTGATATGCAACCTCTGTGACTGAGAGCCACTGCTGTAAGGTAAGCTCTGAGAGTTTATTGAACATAGTGTACTGTATCTGTGTTGAAGTTGTGTTACCCATTAGTACTCAAGGAGTCAGTACAAGAGTTATTCTTTTGGGTTAGAAGTTATGACTACTATTGAGAAGACACTTCTTAAAGGTTTTCTAATAAGCTGGCATTTAGTAGATTCTTGTTTTGGGTACAATGGGCAAATTTATACAAAATTTCCTAGATTTACTATATACATTGCCTCTCTACATTGAGAGGCAATTTTGTCTTTCCTTCTTTCTTTCTTTTTCTTTCTTTCTTTCTTTCTTTCTTTCTTTCTTTCTTTCTTTCTTCCTTCCTTCCTTCCTTCCTTCTTTCTTCTTTCCTTCCTTTTCTCCCTTCCTCCCTCCCTTCCTCCCTCTCTCCCTTCTTCCTTCCCTTCTTCTTCCTGTCCTTCTTCTTTTCTAAAAAGCTGTAGACGATTCAGTGGCACCTGGGAGACACATTCTTGTGAGATGTTCTGTTAGATGCCTAATACTGTTGGAGTAAGTTGAATGGTGGATTTATTTTTTCTTCTTATCACAGCACTGGCTTCTTACACACACCCTCTAGGTTGTTATAGTTTGTATGTTGAGGATACAGTAGATTGCCTTCCCTGGACATATTAATAGTTTTATTGAATTTGAAATTAAAATTTGATGCCTGAAATTTTCAGGCTCTAAATGGCATTTAATGAAAGGCAGATATATTGAGGATTAAGGCAATAGCTTCGGTAATTTAGCTTGATCTCACATGGAAAGAAGTTTGATTCCTCACACCAGGGACATGAAAGGGTAAAACCAGAATGCAAGAGATCTCTGGCATATATGCATGCATTAAATTAAATAAAAAATAATGCTGTGGAAGTTGAACACCCAGCATTGGTTTTTATAAAACTAAGCTGTAGCCCACTTCAAGGCTCACCACCAGCCCCAGCCCCTCTTCCTACCAAGGATCCCATAGCCACAACTCCTAAACAAGCTTGAGGAATGCTGTCTCTGCTCTCCTCCCTATTCCACATTCTGGTACCTCAGTGGAACTCCCACCTGCCTCAAATAACTCCCTCTTCTCCAGCTCATCCCCCTTCCTTTGGAACTTGTCATCCACCCCAGCTCCACTTCTCACCAAGGACACTGTAGCCATCACATTTTGAAACAGACCCAAATAAACACCCTGTCCTCTCCCTCCCTTCCTCCACTATAGTCACCCAACACCACACCCAACTTCAGGCCTTTCATAGATCTGACATCCTGTGTCCACGATACTACCAGCAAATTTCCATAACCTTACTCTACCTGCACACTCCTTCAATATCCAGACATAGCCAGAGCTGCACATGATCCTTGCAAGCTCAGTTGCCTGTACTGTTTCCAGTCTCCAGGCTTGGCCCCATTACCATACACTGTATGATGACTGTTCTTGACTCTCAACTTGACTACATTTGAAATTAACTAAAATCCAAAACTGGACAACACACTTGTGAAGGGTTTCTGCTTAATTTGAAGTAGAAAGAGGCACTTTTAATTCAGATTTTTGAGGTAGGAAGACACACCTTTAATCTGAGCCATACCTTCTACTGAAATCTGATATAAGGACATGGAAGAAAAAAGTTTTTGCTCTTTGACTGATTGCTCTCATCTTGTTAGAAAGTACATTCATTCACTGGCATTGGAGCCCACTTATTCAGGATTCCGGCATATACTGAAGGCCAGTTGACAAATCCAGCCTTGTAGACTGAGCAATTTCTGAATTCTTGGACTTTCTGTTCATATGCAGCCTTTGTTGGATTAACTAGACCACAGACTTAAGTCATTTTAGTAAATGTCATATATCTATATCTGTATCTATATTATGTCTATCTATCTATTTATATCTATGTATGTACAGAGGGAGATAGATATATAGTGAGATAGTGATGGATTTATTAGAATGCTGACGAGTACACCCTGTTTGTCAGCCCAGCCTGATCAACAATCCTGATCTTAGCCCACATCTAACAAATCCAACAGGCACTGCCCTGGTCATGTAGTCCATGCCCAGGAATAGTTTGGTGAGCTCTCTAAACCCTAGCCCACCCTCACCCACTTCAATCCGTGATATTCCTGGTTATACATGCTGTATACTGCTTCAGTCTGGTGTCTATAGCCTACCTGTATTATATCCAACTTAGAATCCAGCCTGGAACCTGCCCATGCCACCCCCAACAGTTAAGCATTATTATGTAGCCTATATGCTGGCCTTAGCCTGAGGCAATTTAGAATATCACATCAGATATGCAGCTAATAAAAGAGGTTCACAAGCCCAGCTCTCATGAAAAACAAAATATGTGTTAAAGCTTAAATTAGTATAATCCCCATCCGCAGCATGTAGAAATGTTCTCCAATGAGAAATACTTAGATGAACCCTGGGACATATAATTTAAAAAAACAATCATAAACCTTACTGAAGAATTCAAGATGTCTAAACAAATCATGACCAGATAAAATGAACTTACATAATGAAAAATTACTGAGTAATACCCCCCAAAACCACAGTCATACATCTGCATGAAATGATGAAGAAAAGACAGGATTTGAAAATTAAATTTAGTAAAGAGGTTAAAATTTTGAAGACAACTCATGAAAAAAATATTGAATTAAAAAAGCCCAATTACCCAAATAGAAATTTCAGGGGAATGCACAGCAAATACAATGGTCAACTAGTAGAAGGACTTACAGGACTTGAAGATAAAGTAAAAACTTAGCTTTAAAGAAAAGTAAGAGAATGGAAAAGAATATTTCAGACAAATAGGATGAGGAGGAAAGCCAGTGTCACTATTCTAATAGGAGACAAAATAGATTGCAAGCCAAAACTAATCAGAAGAAATTAAGAACACTTTGTTTTAATCAAGTAATAATTAATGAAAAGATATTATAAGCATCAACAGACACACACCAAAATTTGGCACATTCAGTTTCATAGAGAGCACATACTACTGAAATTAAAGGTGTAAATTAACTCTAAATCAGTAACTGTGGGTGATTTAAATGCCCTACTTTCTCTAGTAGACAACTCATCTGAACAACAACAAAAAATAGAGAAACATCAAAATTAAATGACATCAAACAGACCTAACATGCACACAAATACACACACGCGCGCGCGCACACACGCACACACGCACACACACACACACACACACACACACACACACATTCCCACCCAAAGACCAAAGAATATATATTCTATGTAGTAGCCCATGGAAGTTTCTCTAAGCTAGACCACATCCTGGGATACAAAACAAATCTTAACAAATCCAGAAATTTTGAAACACTTCCATGATTGCAATACAATAAGGCTTACAACTAACAATCAACAAATCAGTGGTAAATATATAAGCTTGTGCAGATTAAATAGCAAATCACTGAATGATGAATGGGTCAAAGAAGAAATCAATAACAGAGTGAAGTTTCTGGAAGGAAATAAAAGTGATGACACAAAACAGTAAAACCTCTGGAACATACTGAGACAGTCCTTCTAGCTCTAAATAGCTACATTAAAAACTAAGAAAGCGTGGACTCTCCAAGATGGTAGCATCCAGCATCCATGGTGTCTAGGTAGTGAGAGGTTAAGCTCAGTCACTGCAGAACCAGCCTGAGGCCCCACTGCTATCCCCCTTTCTGATGAGAGCTCCTAGGCTCTAGGTTCATCCAGAATAAGAAAATAATCAACAAGAGTCAGAAAAATGGCAACACCAGAAACCAGCTATACTACTACAACAAGAATCTGTATATCCTAGTTCAGCTGAAACATAAGAAAATGATCTTAAATCTATTCTTATGAAGATTATAGAGGCCCTTAAAGAAGAAATAAGTAAATAAAAGAAATCACTTTTAAAAATACAGGAAAATTCAATCTAACAGACAGAGGCCTTTAAAGAGGAAATGGAAATGAACACTTTCCTTAAAAAACACAGGAAAATACAATCAGGAGGAAAAAATACAACAAGCAAGAGAAGGAAATAAATGGTTCAAGATCTGAAAGTGGAAATAGAAATGATAAAGAAAACACAAACTGAGGAAGTCCTGGAGATGAAAAACTTAGGAAAGAGAACAGGAACTACAAACGAAAGCATCCCCAGCAGAACACCAGAGATGGAGGATATACTTTCAGGTGTAGATGATACCATTGAAGAAATAAATGTATCTGCCAAAATGTTAAATCTAAAGAAATTCCTGACACAAAACACCCAAGAAATTAGGGAGGCTATGAAAGGACAAAACCTAAGTATAATAGGAATAGAAGAAAGAGAAGATTCCCAGCTCCCAGGGCCAGAAAATATTTTCAACAAAATTGCAGAAGAAAATTTTCCTAACCTAAAGAAAGAGATGCCTATAAATATACAAGAGGCCTATAGAACACCAATACATTAAACCAGAAAAGAAAAACCTCCCACCACAAAATAATCAAAATGTACAGAACAAAGAAAGAATATTAAAAGCTGCAACTAAGTAACATATAAAGGCACGCCTATCAGAATTACAACTGACTACTCATTAGAGACTCTAAAAGTCAGAAGGGCCTGGGCAGACATATTACAGGCTGTAACAGACCACAGATATCAACCCAGACTACTATCCTCAGCAAAATTTTCACTCACCATAGCTGGAGAAAGTGAGGAATTCTATGATAAAAACCAAATTTAAACAATATCTATATACAAATTTGGCCCTACAGAAGATACTAGAAGGAAAACTCCAACTCAAGGTTAACTACACTGAAGAAAACACAGGAAATTAACTCCACTGCAGCAAAACCGTAAGAAAAGAAGCATACATACACACACTACCACAACCAACATTAAAATGACAGGAACTAACAGTCATTGGCCATTAATATTTCTCAACATCAGTGGACTCAATTACCCAATAAAAAGACAAAGGCTAATAAATTAGATGTAAAAATAGGATCCACAATGCTACTGCATACAAGAAACACACTTCAGCAACAAAGACCAACATTTACTGCAGAGTAAAGGACTGGAAAAAGGTTTTCCAGGCAAACAGATCCAAGAAGCAAGCTGGAGTAGCCATTCTACTATCTAAAAATAAATAGATAGATAGATAGATAGATAGATAAACTTTCAACCAAAATTAATCAAAAGAGATGGGGAAGGACACTTCATACTCATCAAAGGAAAAGTTCACCAAGATGACATCTCAATTCTGAATATGAATATCTATACCCCAAATGCAAGGACACCCACATTTGTAAAAGAAACATAAAATTACACATAGATCCCCACATATTAATAGTGGAAGACTTTAACACACCACTCTCATTGATAGACAGGTTATTGAGACAGAAACTAAACAAAGAAATTATGAATCAAACACAAGTCATGAATCAAATGACTTAATAGATATCTACAAAACTTTTCATCTGAACACAAAAGAATATATCTTCTCAGCATCTCATGGAACCTTCTCCTAAATTAACCATATAGTCTGTCACAAAGCAAGCCTCAACTGATAAAAGAAAGTTGAAATGGCCTCTTGTATTTTATCAGATTACCATGATTAAAGCTGGACTTCAACAACAACAGAAACAACGGAAAGCCTACACACTCGTGGAAACTGAACAACTCTCTACTCAATGACCACTGGGTCAGGGAAGAAATAAATAAAGAAATTAGAGACTTCCTAAAATTCAATGAAAATGAAGGCACAACATACCCAAACTTAGAGACACAATGAAAGCAGTGCTAAGAGGAAAGTTGATAGCACTAGAGTACCTTCATAAAGAAATTGGAGAGATCTCATACTAGTAACTTAATAGCACACCTGAAAACTTTAGAACATAAAGAATCAAACCCACTTAAGAAGAGTAAGTCACAGGAAATAATCAAACTCGGGCTGAAATTAATTAATTAGAAACAAAGAGAACAATACCAAGAGTCAAAGAAAACCGAGAGCTGTTTATTTGAGAAAATCAATGAGATAGACAAACCATTAGACAAACTAACTAAAAGGCAAAGAGACAATACCCAAATCAGAAATGAAAAGGGAGTCATAACAACAGACAGAATAATTAAGAATAATAATCCAAAGAATAATTAAGTCTTGCTTCAAAAGCCTGTACTCCAAAAAATTGGAAAATCTAAATGAAATGGACAATTGTCTTGATAGACTGCACTTGCCAAAGTTAAATCACAATCAGGCAAACAAATTAAATAGTCCTGTAACCCCTAAGAAAATGGACACAGTCATTAAAATCTCCCGTCTAAAAAAGTCCAGAGCTAATACTAATACTCCTTAAACTATTCCATAAAGTAGAAACAAAAGGAACATTACCAAACTCAATCAACGAGACCATAGTCATCCTGATACCTAAACCACAAACCGGAATTGTTTGGGTGGCTATCTCTCGGCTGAGCTAGAAACCTAGAACAATGGAAACTCCCAGGAATGTATGAGCATAGACTCCTGGCAATGGGGCATATGGAGCCTGAGACAGCCAACTTCTGTAATGGAGGGACTGAAACACCAAGGCAGTCAAAACAGACCCACAGTTTCTACTGCCAACAAGACGTGCAGAGATAGGATGGAGCAGAAATTGAGGGAATGGTTAACCAATAACTGGCCCGGCTTGAGACCTATGCCATGAGAGAGAGCCCACCTCTGACACGATTAATGGTGTTCTGTTACACTTCCAGACAGGAGCCTAGCAAAACTACCATCTAAGAGGGATCACCCAGCGACTGATGGAAACAGGTGTAGAAACCCACAGCCAAACATTTCATAGAGCATGCGGAAGTCTACGGCAGAGGGGAGTGAATAAACAATTCAAGGAGCCAGAGGGGTCAAGGACACCACAAGAAAATACACAGAACCAACTAACCTGGGCCCGTAGGGGTCCACAGAGACCGAACCACCAAACAGAGAGCATGCTTGAACTGACTTAGGCCTTATGCACATAATTAACAGTACTGCAGCTCAGTCTTCATGTGGGACTCCCAACGGCAGGAGCAGAAGCTCTCTCTGACTCTGTTGCCGGCCTTGGGATACCTTTCCCCTGACTGAGCTGCCTTGCCTCGTCACTATAGGAGAAGATGCGCCTAGTCTTAGTACAACTTGATATGCCAAGGTGGGTTGATATGCAGGGGAGGTTCCCTTTTTCCGAGCCTTTTCTGAGGAGAAAGGGAGGAAAGGAGGATGGGAAGTGAGGTGGAGAGAAGAGACTGGGAGGGGAGAAGATGGAGGGAAAAGTGCAATCAGCACATAAGATGAATAAAGACATTAATAATGAACCCAAATGTGCATTGTGTGTGTTTGTGAGTGTGTGGTGTATGCATTTACACATGTCTGCACTCATTAATCTCTGCTTTACTTTTTGAGGTAGGTGAACTGGAATTCACTATTCTTCTGGCCAGCCAGCTCGCCCCATGGAGCCTCTGGAATCTGTTTTGTAGTGATGGCTTTGCAAATGTGTATGGCCACCCACAGTTATATGTGGGTGCTGGAACTAGAGCACTGGCTGCTCTTGCACAAGGCCCAGGTTCCTAGCACCCACATAGTCACTTACACACCCCTCCAGTTCCAGTTCCAGGGCATAAAGAACTCTCTTCTTGTTTCCATGGCCACCAGGCACATACATGTTGCACAAATGTGCAGGCAAAAACATGTTATAAATCCTTTTCAAAGAAGGGAAATTGACTTGGAAAGTTTTGGTTAAATGATAAATGAAAGGTTATAGAAAATTTTAGTGAGATGTTATTGAGGTGACCCCGCTTCCATCTTTAGGGTCCTGACATGAGGTGGCTGGCTCTTTGATCACCTCCCCGTGGAGGGTGCAGCCTTGCCAAGCCACAGAAGAAGTCAATACAGCTAATTCTGATGAGACCTGATAGGCTAGGGTCAGATGGAAGGGGAGGAGGACCTCCCCTATCAGGGGACTAGGGGAGGGGCATGGGAGGAGAAGAGGAAAGGAAGGTGGGACCGGGAGGGGACAAGGGGGGACTACAGCCAGGTTACAAAGTGAATAAACTGTAATAAGTAAACGACAGCAATAAAGAATACAGTCTGTCATGGTGGAGAAGTCAAGGCACAGGAACTTCTGGCCACTAGTCACATGGCATCCATAGCCCAAAAGCAGAGAATGATGAGCATTTATGCTCTGTTCACTCTTTCCTTTTTATGCAGCCAGGATTCTAGCTCAGGAAATATTACAACCCACAATGAGTGGGCCTCCCTGCTTTCATTAACATAACCAAGATAATCTCTCATAGACATGCCCAGAGGCATTCCAGATCTCATCAAATTGACAACTGAGTTTAACCATCACATCTCTCAAGGATTAGAAACACTACAATCTTTTCTGGAACTGGATATAGATATCATGTCTGGTTGTTTCTTGTTGAAAACGTTTATAAACCCTGGACTTAGATATGTTCACTTCCTATTTGTTTCTCAGGGTAGCTTGGACAGCTCAGGGTCCTTTCATAAAGGGAGGTGGTTATAAGGCATAACTAATATCCTTTATCCCAAAGTCATCACCACTTGAGGCTTCAGGGGCTGGAGACTGGAAGATACCAATGGTAGCAGCAGGTTAAGTGAGCAAAGGTTAAAGACAGCACAAAATTTTAAAACGAAAGAAAGGAGTTAAAGTCTTCCAGTGTTAACATCGGTATTGTTGGCTGCGGGTATGATAGAGAGGTTTTCTCTCATTTCGTCTGATTCAGGGACTGACTGGTGTCTTGGGATCCAGTCTGTCAGAGACCAGTATCTTCATTGCATTATATTTTGCTGAATTTTTTAAGAAACAGATATGATTACTCGTTCATGGGAGCAGGGGGGTGAAAATGCAGAACAAACTAAGAGACTCTACTAGAAGGCTAAGTGGGTAAGAGGGAGCAGCCATGGCCACGGCCTTCTGAACAATGGGAGGTAAGCCTGACAGTGAGAAGGAAAAACAGCTTATACAGCCTGGAGAGAAGGAAGTGTTTGTCCTATCAGGAAAGAGAGCGGGGTGGTAAAAACCTGCTGTGCCATCAGGCTGGTGGGTGGATGGGTGGGTCGGTAAAGACTCCTTTCTCTCTGGAAGCCCTGGCGCATCCTCTGAGAACAGAGATAGCAGAGGAACAGAGGGATTATTTGCTAGCTGCATTGCACAGTGATGCCCCGGGGCTTGCCATAGTGTCTGAATTGGAGTGCCATTGGAAAACAGGCAAAGCACCTTTTGCACAGGTAGATACTGGCTCAGAACAAGCTTCAGCCTTTTTAATGTTCGAGCGTGAGGTTAACCTGATGTATCCACTGATATGTTCGCCCAAGAAACCACAGCTACGATCAACCGTGTGACACAGCTGTCCCCTCTTGAACTTCCTTTCCACACTCTGCTTACTGTGCCCTCCCCGGAAGCTGGTTCCTAGCCAACCACTGTGTCAGTCTGCCGGCATCTCTATTGTAGTTTGAATATAAATGAACACACACTGTGCAATGGTTCTCTGTCTTTTCTTAAACACCATTACTTTAGGAATAACTTATGTTGCATGGCAGTGGTGGAGCATGCCTTTAATCCCAGCTCTCTAGAGACGGAGACAGGCAGATCTCTCTATGAGTTTGACGCCAGCCAGGTCGACATAGTGAGTTTCAAGTCAGCTAGGGCTATGTGGAGAGACCCTATATCAAAAAGGAAAAACAAAATAACCTATGTTGTTGCTTTTGTTGACCATCTATCTGATCGTCCTTTGTCTTATTTTATAAACATTTAAGCTGCTTCTATTTTCCATTTATTGCAAAGAAAGCTGCCTTGAGCTTCACATACTACATCTTTGTATGAATTAACGTTTTATTTACCTTTAAAAATATCGAGTGCTGGAAAGACAATATACAGATCCCATGACCAACTGTATATAGAACCTTTAAGAAATCTCCACGCTATTTCATGAACTGGCTGCATCCTTGCACGTTCCCACCAGCACTGGATGAGCTGCAGTTGCTTACACCCTCAACCATAACCCTGTCCACAGTGTTTAGGACAAACAGCCCCTTTAGTTATATCTGTCGTAGTAGTTTCTCCCTTGGAGGGCAGTTTGCGCCCTTCTGTGTTTTGACAGAGTGGAGCGTTGCTCATGAACTTACTTGTTGTTCATACTTGCCCTTTTTAAAGTGTCTCCTCAAATGTGTACAGATCGACTTTTAATATCGGATTATCAACCTCTTCTTATCTTGCGACTATGTAAGTATTTATATAGTCTGATAGTTTATTAGATAAATATTTTGCAAAACATCATCTCCAATATAGCCCAGGCTGACTTGGTGCACCAAGTATCTCAATTTGTCCTTAAATTGGTGGCCATTCTCTTACCTCAGCTTTCTAGGGGCGGGACCAGTGGATCTGTGGTACTGCATCTGGCTAAGTTTGGGCCTACCCTGGTGCATCATCTTATGGATTCAGATTCTGGTGTCACTGTTGTTAATGTTTTGCCCCAGTCAGTATCATAAAGATGTTCTCTTCTATTTCCCTCTACAATTTACATGTCTTAAGTTTCCATGAAGGGCTGAAATTCACCGCAATACCTTTTTACATATGTTATGAGCCATAGGCTGAAGTTCTTCTTTTTTTTTCTTTTTTTAGAGAGTATCTATTTGAATCATTTTTGATCTTGCTTAATATTGCCCATTTGCTCTCTAAAGCACTTGTTCCATTTGCACTCCCACAAGCATGCATCAAAGTATCTGTTTCCATGTCTTACGGTATTTGCCTACCAGAAAAAAAAAAAAAGGTGACATTTTTCAATTATTTTTAACAAATAATGAAATGGAGCATTGTCTCTTGTTTTAGAGCTATTGGCCTTTTCTTCTTGAGTCTTTTATGTCCTTTGGTATTTTTCTACAGGAAAGAATAATTTTTTTCTATGATTTAGGCAATTAACTTAAAGGTTAAATCATATTCAGTGCTTTAAAGATACATAAGTGTTGGTTGTGAAAGTTATTTTCCCCTTTAGCACATTGAAACGGTGTTTGGAAGGAAGGCTCAACCAGCTCTATTTGAAAACACTCAGTTGAGTGTGGAACTCAGAGATCGTGATCACCCTGGTCCACCAAGGAAATTTTCAGTAATTTAGGACTGAGCAGGCCAATAGTAAAGGCACTCCACAGACGGTGAGGCCATGCCATGTTTTGACTGAAATGCATTTAATGCTTTACTTTTTGATGGCTATATTGCCAAGACAAAACCATACAATTTAGAAACTTGGCTGTAATAAACCAGATACTCCTTTGTTTTCATCACCCACATATCCTGCTGTGCTTCTCTTGAGGGAACTGGAGCTGTTTAGCCAGTATGTCACTTACGACGGTTTGGTCCTTTCGCATCAACATGCAGCACTAAAAAGCGTTTGATGATGATGAAACTTAGGCTTAATTGTTCCTTTGGCCCACTGTTGGTACTTAACGTTTAAGAATGAACTTAATAAAAACAATTAATTTTTTTTTATTAAAATGAAAACAAAGCACATATTTTACTAAACAATCCAAGTTCTTCTAAAGCAGTTATTGGGCGACTACCTCAACATCCAATATATGTATGTGTCTATCTATTCACGCTGCACCCCAGCAAGGGGCTCACTTGGGTAGAACAATGGTTTAATTATTAAATTTCCAATAGAAAATACTCCATCTCCTGTGGCAAATTATAGAAAATTTAACAGCCATTATCATAGCTGTGCAAAGCCGTTTTGTGAATCTCGGTTTTGCCTAAAGGTCTTGCAGAGTTGCAACGAGAGCCTGTTGCATTTAATGTTTTATCGTCTTAGTTAAGAGAACTATTTCCAAGTGTAGCAAAAGAGCAGGTTATACAGAGAGTGCTAATTATATTGTTATTAAATGCCAGATTTCTTTTCCTGTCTCTCTTTTTCCCTAGTTTCCAATAAAACAGTTGGTCTTTTACATTGTTGCACATCTTAATTGTCAAGCAGGGAAGAAACCACAACACCCTCTGGGGAGGGCAGGTAATGAGTACCTATCTGACCTGATGGAGCAGAGAACTAAATCAGGCTTGAAAACCTGGCATCAGCCCTTCAGGCGGCATGACCAGGAAGTGCTCCCAGAGAGAGCATAGCTTACTGGAGGCAGAAAAGGCTACTGAAGCAGATGGGATTTGCACTGTAGGTGGTGAAACCGGGCTAGCGGTAGGTATATAGGATTTGGTGAAAAGAAAGAATGAAGCAACGTGCTGTGCTGCTTAAGAGTCTTCTGGGAAGAGGGAGCCTCTGAGAAAACCCCTTCCTTCACCGGATTGGCTGTAGGTATGGCAGATCAATCAGTGATTGAGGTGGGAGGATCCAGCCCACTGTGGGGCTGCCACTCCTGGGCAGGTGGTCCAGGGTGACAGAAGGCAGCAGTCTGAGCAAGGCATGTCGAACGAGGCAGTAAGTAGCATTCCCAAGCCTTCTGCCTCGGGTCCTGTCTCCAGGTTCCCATATGGAATGCCTACCCTGGCTTCCCCTTATGATGCAGTGTGAACTGGAATGTGTAAGTCAAATAAACCTTTCCTCCCTGGGTTGCTTTTGGTGTTTATCACGGGAATAGAAGCCTAATGTGGACACACAGGGGCTCTAAGAGAAAGGCAGGGTCGTGGTTTTGGCAGCATCTGCTGCAATGACTCTCCTCTCTTCTAGACCAGTTTACTCTCCTTTTTTGTTTCTTTGGTTGTTTTGTTCTTCTAACTTTCCATTTACCCAAATGCTTCTTCCTGTTTCTTTGTTGGGACCTTTTTCTGTGTCATTCTTTCCACAGCTCATTAGAATTTGCCCTTGTTTTTGTTTGTTTGTTTTGTTTTTCATTTATTTTTCTTTCTCAAATATTCTCCTAAATTCTTAAGTTCTCTTGCTAACTCTGAGCTGGCAATCCTATTCTTTTAGAGTGCTCAAACACCAGCTGGACATTCTCTTGAATGCTCAGCTTTCATTTGAGCTCAGCATATACCAGCTTTTCACAGTCCATGGGCACAGAGCCCTAACTCTATCCTGATTCTATTCATTGTGAGTCAGACAGATGGACCCTCTCCTTGTGGCTCAAAGGGTAGCAGAAGGATTCAGGGTTTAGTAAATTGCCATAAAATAATTGTTCTAATTTTGACAGTGGTAAGTATGAGGTGCCATAACTGAGTCTACATGGAACACTGTAGGAGCAAATTATTCACAATACCCAATCCATTAAGAATGCATTCTTGGACTCCTCGTCCAGGCTTCAGTCTTTGGGCTCAACCTGTCTCATTCATTCTCAAAAGTGATTTTCTTTTGGTGGCATTAAATGGCAAACTTCTGTGATTTAGAAGATTCAGTGAGTGCCTACTTAGAAGAAAATTTTGATATAAACAGAGGCTGAACACTTAAAAATTAAATCTTGTTCTGTGTTTAGTAACCACGGAAACATGTCCTTATAAAATTCTTATGCTGGGCCCTTTTGAAGACATCTGGATTGTGAAAAGTGTAGGCAATATTCTAGAAAAATTAGCCAGTTATCATTGGACAATTATGCTAAAATCAATCTTTTAAATACAAATGGTCACTTTATTTATTAGGTAAAAGAATCTGGACATTTCTCCCTGACCTTTCCCTATTAGTAAAACAGGTCACTCTGTTAGTTCCATTATTTAATAAACAAATCAAATGAAATCATTAGGAGAATGATTTTCTGATGAAGTGATAGTATAGAGGATTCACAGAGACCAGATCGGAGTTTGGCTAAGGAAAAGCCAACGAATCAGTGTGCAGCTTCCAGGACTGGAGCACAACATGCCAGCCAAGCTCAGAGAAGGACTGAACTACAGTGTATGTGGCTCTCTGGGGACAGGGCCACTCAAGTCAATTAGAAGCCTTATCTCAGACAGGTGGCAGTTTGAACAGCACATTGGGAAAGCTAGAAGATAAAGTCGGAGTGTTTAAACTCACCACCACATAACTGTCATCAGTAGTCCCCCTCTTTCTTTTTGAGAGAGACCCTCAAGTAGCTCAGAATGGACTAGAATTTACCATGAAACCTAGACTGTCCTTGAGCTTCTGGAATCTTCTGCCTTTGTCTCCTTGAGGTTGGGACAGTGGTGCATACCATCACACTCGGCACTAGTCTCATTTTCAGTGTCCAGTGAAGTTCGCGACGTATCCTTAGGTTGCATACAGAGCAGTGGCCTTTCACAGAGAACACCAGGCTTCCCAACCAACTCAAGCTTTCATCAGACTGCATTCGCACAGTGCTACTCTCTTATACAATGGATGGCTGGTCTTTTCCTGCTCCCTCATAGTCTGTACTGTAGGAATTAGCGAAAGCCAACAATCACATGAACTGTTATGATAACTGAAAACAAAGAAGCTCTTCTTCATGCTTTCTGTATTTTTTCTGTCCTGTTCTTGACATAGGAAGCAGAGCAATCCATGAAGATGCAGCCTAGCTCAGGACACTGAACATGCTTGCTACAGTGTAAACCAGGACAGTGAGTATGATTGTTACAGTGCAAATCAGGACAGTGAGCATACTTGCTACAGTGTAATCCAGGACAATGAACATCCTACAGTGTAAACCAAGAGATTTCTTGTTTGTTTTGCCGATTTCTTCAAACAAAGATGACTAAAATATTAGAAAAATCTAATCAGTGTTTTCTGTTTATTTGTATGTTTGTTTAATTTCAGCCTTTCTTGACCATCACTGAACTATTTTAAGTAACTCCACAAGGATGTTCACTCTTACTTCCTTGCCATATAATGGGAAAGTTTCTCAACCTTGCAAGTCAGCTCAGCCACTCTACCCTCCTCCTACCTTGGACTGTGGCATTGCTTTGGCACCTCAGGGATAGCCTGGCAGCTTCTAGTTTGACAAGACGAAAGCTGGCCTCCATGCTGAGGAAGGCAAAGGAGAGACTCCCCCAAGGAAGGAGAAATCAAGGAGCAGATGCATGGAGGAAGGACCAGAGCCATAAGACACTTTAGTATAGTATAGTCAGCTTTGAGCTGGCTGTGCTCAGCCATTGACTGTGGCCCTTCATTCTCATGGAATAGGAAAGCAGCCTGGTTAAAGCTCTAGCCAAATTTTGGACACAAAGCATTATGTACAAGAAACTACTGCTTTTTGTGTGACTGAGTTTGGGAATAGCTTGTTACATTGGAACAAATAGCTGAGGTACTATTGTGAAAAGACTAGAAGATCCCACCTGGACAGATAACTCAGGCCAGTCAGGTAACTTGATCTGCCTCCTCTCAGTCAGCACCCTTGTGGTGTTTCCTTCCCAAGTAGCCTATGGTCAGAGGCAAATGACTGTTTTAGTAAATTTTCATAACACCATCTAGAACATTTATTTTATTCTGCATAGACAGTATCCATACTGCATAGACACTATGTCTGAAATTCACTTCTCCCTTTTCACTTCCTCCTTCCCTCCTATCTCCTGCCCCCCCCCCCCCCTTTTTGGTTTGTTCAATTTTTTGTTTGTTTGTTTGTTTGTTTGTTTGTGTTGGGGCTTTTTTGAGACAGAGTTTCTCTGGGTGTAGCCCTGGCAGTCCTGGAACTCACTCTGTAGACCAAGCTAGAGTGTAACTCACAGAGATCTATCTGCCTCTGCCTCCCAAGGGCTGGTATAAAGACATGCAACACTGTGCCTGTGCCTCGCTTCTTTCTCTTTTCTTAAGACAGAATCTCACATGTAGCCCTGGCTAGCCTGGAGCTTGCTTTGCAGACAAGGGTGGACTCAGATTCCTGGAGATCCACCCACCTGCCTCTGCCTCCTGAGAACTGGGATTCAAGATCACACCTTGCCAGAGAATGCATATCGTTTAACTCCATCACAGAGTCTTTGGTGTGCTCCTTCCCAACAATCAAGAGGCCATTCTTTTCTCTTGCATGTTTCCCTGTGTTAAGATGTGCCTTCTTAAAGAAGGCTAAGGTACTAATTAAACAACTGTCCACAGAGGGAAAATGATGACTTAGTTTTGCATTTTTCAGTTTTCCAAGGACATTTTTAAGTCCAGTGTATAGCAAGGCTGGAGGCTCTCACTTATCTTAAAGCTTCTTAGCTATTGGAGCAACAGACAAATGTTCAATTATTTGTTTCCCATGTTCTGTCTGAGTTGAGCACTATCCGCCAGGTAAGGCAATGGAAGCTGGCTGCCATTGCTATGGGCTGTTCTTTCAGGAAGAGCCACTTTCTTGGAGCACACCTCTTCCTGCTGGACTCTTGTTATTTGTGGGGTTTCCCCTTTCTATTTTCTTCATCTCACTTATCTTTTTCCCGTTAACTCCTTCTTTTATAAAAACTCCTGCTTTTATAAATAAATGCTTCTAAAAAATCAATAATGACATAAAATCAAAGAAATGACAGGAACTGAATGATTCGATTAATATAATCCCCTGTGAGGTCCTCATCTGCTAACTTCCCCACTGCCTCTTTCAGATCTAACAGTGTCCAGTTCCAAGCGGACTTCCAGCTAGTATTTGCCAAGTGAGTACTGTGCTGAATAATTCATCTTTGCTTTTAGCACATCGCAAGGTCACATATTGCTTACCTGGACGAGTATTAACACATGGTGCTAATACATTTTCTAAACAAAAGCTCAGGTAGAGAAGTTGAAGTTCATGTTGAGATATTAATTTTTAATGACCGTAGGTCTGTGTACATCAAGCTAGCTATATTAATAAAAAGCTTTACTCTACATCCTGTGTCTCAGCATTTGAAGCTTATTTCAGTATGCCACACTCATTAGGACTGAGCTTGAACATAAAATATATTTTTGACAACCTCAAATTAGGCCAAGATTTTTTAGCATTGACGTGGGTTTAAAAATTTTTTTGTTGTTGTTGCTGGCTGGTGGTGGCACATGTCTTTAATGCCAGCATTCAGGAGACAGAGGCAGGTGAATCTCTGTGAGTTGGAGGCCAGCCTGGTCTACAGAGTGAGTTCCAGGACAGCCAGGGCTGCAGAGAAAAACCTTGCCTAAATAAATAAATAAAATTTTTATTACTAAAATTCGAAAACTGAACTCGTCAAAATTAGAAACTTCTCTTTTATAGACAAGAAGAGGAAAATATAAACTTTTTCAAACTGAAAGAAAACATATTGTAAATTGCGTATGATAATAACCTCATATGCTGAATCTTCAAAATTTAGAAATAATAAAACCAACACTCCAATATAAGTGAATGGACACCTTGCCAAAGTACATATACAGATGAGTTATTTCCTGGAAACACACTGTCACTAGTCATTAAACCACGATGCGACTGTTTAAACTGTAAAAGATTAACAGAAGTGTGGACAAGGCTGGGGATCAACTGGAACTCATGCTCCTCTAGGATAGGAAATAGTAAAACCATTTTGTGAAATAATTCAATGATTTCTTAAGAAATTAGCCGTGAGTTTCCATGTTTATCCAGCTAGTCTCTTTTTTTACTTATCCAGAGTAATGAAAGCTTATGTTCACAAAAGACTTACAAAGTAGTGTTCAGAGCAACTTTATAAATAATAGCCCAGCCCAGGAACAAGCACATTGTTTATCAAAGCCAGTGGGTGACCAGCGTGGCGCGTCTCTGAAAATAGAAGACTGTTCACTATTTATTCCCCTCGCACTGTGGATAAAACCCGCAAGGCATCTTACAGAGGGGAAGAAATCGGATTAGAAATGGAGCATGCCATGTTTTGCGGTTTTTAAATTAAAAATGAAGTGTTTTTTTTAGTGGTGGTGAAAGGAGGGACCGGTTACAAAAAAAAAAAAGACACAGGAAACTTCGGTGAGGAAATGGTTTATTATTTTGATAGTTTTGATAACTTTACAGGTAGACTCTGTTCACAGTCGATCAGATGTCACACTTAAACAGCTGCCTGTATTGTACATATAAACAAATGCACTACAAATACTCACACACGCACCTACGGACCTCGAGAAGTGGAAGGTTAGGAAAAGGCATCTGGGTTGGGAGATAAAGTCCTTTTTATTTCTTCAGCAGGTGCCTGCCAAATAAAATTCCGGTCACCTTTTAAAAAAAACCTCTAGACCCCGTCCACCAAATCAACTTCGGGCATCGGTAAGGGAGTTTGAGGTAAAGTTTTGGTCATAAACCGCAGTTTAATGTGTGATGCTGGAAGGAGAAAGACAAACAGAACTTCGGGATTTAAGGGGAGATGAGTGGAGGGTGGGGCAGGGGGGAGTGGCAAGCATCTACGCCCTGTTCTCCTTACCCCCCTCCCCCCACTCCCGCTGCAGTGTAAGGGATCCTTTAAACACCTAGCTCCAGGTGGGCTAACAGGCCACCGCGGAGGCCAGCTGAACCCCCTGGTCCAGCCAAGCTCCCTCCCGGGGCCAGGCGCTCTGCTCTCCGTCGCCCCCTGGTGGCCATCGCTAGAGGACCCGCAGTGACGCCTGAGGTCAGGTGTGCGCAGTAAAAGTGGGGGGTGCCCGGGAGGCTGCGGCGGCGTCCGCGTCCTGTCCACCCCACGTCGCGCCGCCCAGAACATACTTCCAAAGGCCGCGGCCACCCGGGCTGCGCACCTGCCTTACGCTGCCGTGTTTTCAGGTCATGACCAGGGGAGAGGGCGCTAGATTATAAGGTTACGACCTCCTGGGCCTCGGGGCAGAAATCCGTTAGGTTTGGAAAGGAGGGGCGCTGCAAGGCGCTGGCCTCGCCTCGAGGGGACCCTCGCCTCAAGTCGCAAGTTGCAGGGGACGCAGCGACCGTCCCAACTGCGTCTACTCCGCCCCAGCACGCCCCCTCTGCACCGGTGTCAAAGGCTGCAAGCCATCCCTTGTCCCGCCACCGCATCAGTCCAGTGGCTCGAAGAGGAGGGCCCATCAGCGGGGGCCAGGTGCCGGCGTGACCCGAGGCCGCTCCGTGGGGTGGCATCAAGCCCACACGTCCGGCTTCCACCCTGGAGGAAACGGAGTGACTGGCAGGAGGGGAGGCAGCAACGGCCCCGGAGAGGGGAGGGTGAGGTGGAGAGGGGACACCGCCGGCGCCGGGGGCTTTCCCACTAGACGGGGCGCGGTGTCCCATCGGGTCACCCCCTGTCTCTGCGCCCCGCGCCCAGAGCTCGGGGGGCCGCAGACCCGGTCCCCGCCCGGCGGCTGCCCCCGGGGCGGGAGCAGACCCGAGCGCCACTTGCCAGACCGTGGCGGCTCTGCCAGGACTGGCTCGGTCCTCGGCTTGGCGACGAGGTCCGCCTCCTCCCTCCCCTTCCCGCGCCGCCTCCGCCTCTTTCCTCTGCCTCCACCCTCGCCCCTTCCCGTCGGTGCGGAGCTCAGCCCCGAGCAGCGCGCAGCCCGCCGCGCCTCGGAGGTGGGCTCGGGACAGGCGCTCCGCGCCTCCTCTCGAGATGGACAGCCGCTACACCAGCGCCACGGGCATCGGGGACTTGAACCAGCTGAGTGCGACCATCCCGGCCACGCGCGTGGAGGTGTCGGTGTCCTGCAGGTGAGGGCGCGGCTCGCTTCCCTTCCTTCCATCCGGGCTGGGCGGCACTTGGCTAGCGCTCCCGGCACCACGAGGCTTGGAGTTGCGCGTGGAGTGGGGACACCCCAGTTGTGAGACTGGCGCTAACCCCCCGCCCCCACCCCCACCCCGTCAAATGACACAGAGTTGGGGACCAGAGTGGTGGGCTTTGGTACCGAGCCTTTGCGTTCGCTTTCTGGGAAACGCTACGAAAGTTGGCAAAGCTGTGACTCAGCCACAGAAACCCTAGCCGCCTCCCACTTCACAACCTTTCTCTCTCTCTCTCTCTCTCTCTCTCTCTCTCTCTCT